>NW_015386496.1:110619-128597 GCF_001527695.2 Protobothrops mucrosquamatus | reverse complement strand
TTCAAGTGCTACCAACCAGTTCTCGAGAGCTATTAGAAAGCTACACCAGCATGAAATGGGTTGCTTCCATTGCTGTCGCCTAGGTTGCCTCTGTCCTGTCTGTTCCAAGTAACTGAATGGAGTCATGCTGGATATTCAAGTGTAATATAGGATAGGCCAAGTGGCTGTTGCACCCTCTGGCTTTGCTGCTCTCTCTCTCTCTCTCTCTCTCTCTCTCTCTCTCTCTCTCTCTCTCTCTCTCTCTCTCTCTCTCTCTCTCTCTCTCTCTCTCTCTCTCTCTCTCTCTCTCTCTCTCTCTCTCTCTCTCTCTTCAGCAGATCACCAACCAGTAAGAAGAACATTCACCAGTCATGGCACTACAGCAGGAACAGACGGCTGTCTCTAAAGAGCGTTGTGCACTGTGTTGTCATATCCTATACTGTCATAATACATTTGCTAAGTATTTGATAAGTATAACAAATGCAGGCATGTGCATGCTCCTAAGTTGCTAAGAGGTTTCTGGCTATAGAAGAATCTTAGTTTTATTAAACTTCAGAAACATTGTAATTATCATTTTTTAAAAATATATATTTCTTTTTAAAAATCTCTCCATCTCTCCATTTCGCTATCTATCTATCTATCTATCTATCTATCTATCTATCTATCTATCTATCTATCTATCTATCTATCTATCTACCTACCTACCTACCTACCTACCTACCTATCTACCTATCTATCTATCTATCTATCTATCTATCTATCTATCTATCTATCTATCTATCTGTCTATCTATCTATCATCTCAGATTAATACATCATATAATTTCCTTACAAAAGCTCTGATATATTTTGTAAACAATGAATTAAAGCTAAGTCTGGTCTTGCCTCTCTTTTAAAAGCTGACAGCTGGGAATTTTGTTAAGGCAACATTTACAGGCTTGGTCACCAGCATTCTCTCAGGAACACATGCTCCCATTTTTTTTAAACAGTCCAAATTCAATACAGTCAATGTTCTTCATAGATTGTAGGATTGCAGGTTTTTCAGCTATAATGAAACAAAACATTACAATATTTGCCCCCTTTAATAACCTGATCCATCATTGTAATAACATCATTGATTAGTATCATATCTAAAGTCCTTCAAATTTATTACAATCCCCAACATAAAAAAGACGAGAACCAACCTTTTGCTGAACTAACCAAGTTTCTTTTATCATAAGAAACATATCTAACTATCCTTAAAATTTGAAACTATTGATTGGGCAACCTCAGTTAAATAAATTCCTTTGATTTGTTAGGAAATCCAGACATGCTGGGGTCCAACACTAAATTAAAAACAAAAGGCAGTAAAGGANTCCCCAACATAAAAAAGACGAGAACCAACCTTTTGCTGAACTAACCAAGTTTCTTTTATCATAAGAAACATATCTAACTATCCTTAAAATTTGAAACTATTGATTGGGCAACCTCAGTTAAATAAATTCCTTTGATTTGTTAGGAAATCCAGACATGCTGGGGTCCAACACTAAATTAAAAACAAAAGGCAGTAAAGGACATATTTGACAAGTTCCATGTTGCAGCTTAATTACTGGTAAAATAAGCCCTTTAATAATTACATAAGCAGAAGGTTTAAAATAATAAATTATAATCCAAGAAATAAATTCCATAAGCAACATATGAACTGAACACTTAATTTGAACCATATTGACTGCTTTCTTTCACACTCAATGATACTAATACTGAAAATTCATGTGTATTATCCAGGAGTCTAATTAACCTGGGATTCTAAGCTTCTAAGATACGCTTTACACTATTTCCTAAAAATCAGATACAATATATGTTTTCTTTAACTAACAGAAACCCTTTTAAAACAAGTTATGAGAAGATGATACTTTGGTCCTACAACAAAGACTTGGTAATTTTTAAAATGTTTAAAAATTAATTTTTAAAATTATTTTTTTAAAATCTGTTCAGAATTCATGGTTTGTTGCACAGTCATCCAGATATTTAGACTGGATTTGGCATTTTTGTTCACCAATTGAGTCCTTCCCAAGGACCTGAGATAGGCAGATGTTCTTGTTTGATGGTGTTAAAGGTATTGTCATGGGATGTAAGCTGTTCCAACTAAAGCTGCCTTTTCATTAACTGATGGTGATTTTGTTAGTGAGGATGATATTCAAGTGGTACTCCAGTTGTTTTGGGATTGCACCCAAGGTGTCTATTACTATTGGTAGTAACTTGGCTTTCTTTTGCCACAGTCATTCTATTTCTATTTGCAAGTCTTTGTGATTTACTCCAGTTTATGCCTCTTCTATTCTGCTGTCTCCAGATACTGCCACATCTGCTATCCAGAGTTTTTTTGTCTTTCTTATTGACAACTGAGGTGTTATATCTATTGTCAGCTTAGATTTGCAATATGTATTCTGAGAGAAAGAAAGAAGCTGGTGTGGTAATGAGGTTCCAAAGGCCATTTCCTCAGTAGATTGTTCCTCATGTACAATCTTCTGGCATCACCTAACTGTTTTTGAGGCCATATCAAAACCTGTTCTCATTTCTGTATTTTGGCACAATGGTTGGATACCTTTAGAAGTTGCTGTAAGTCACATGAAAAAATGGCATTTAGTTCCAAAAATGAAGGAGAGAGAGTGGGGGGACGAGAGAGGAGAGGAGAGGGAGAGAACTGGAGGATGTACTGACTGGCTCAATGGCAGGATGGAATACTGTACAGCAGTGAATACCCTCATGTAACAACATAAAAAACAACGTAATATGCTTGTCAGGCACAGTTGGGAACTCTGCTAAAGTATCCTTTGTCCAGGATGCATTTTGGACTAGTTTATTTTCATAAATTAGACCATTTCATCATATCAGAAGTCAGAATTAGAAAGTGACTTCCAATCCAGAAGTCTCACCTAATCTGCACACTTTGACAGATTAGAACTCAGTACCGTTCCTGGGCTGACAGGAATAAACAAGATTATCTGTGGTTACTTACTACAAATACATTTTTTTTTAAAATCTCCTTTTTAGATTTGCTGTTGAAGCCATGAACCCATTCACTAGCTTTTTCTATTACACATTGGCCACAACGCAGTAGCACTAAGCGTCCCAAACTACAATATTCTTGGATTTTAGAGCTAATGCTGCCTGGAACAAAACTCACAGCGAAATCATGCCATCCACAGACTGGACAAAAGTACCCCGTGGCATGGGTGTGTTTGGATATCATTACCTAAAAGAAAAAGCATTTGGTGAACTACTGTTTTTTGCCTGCTTTTTATCATTGGAAAGGAAGGATACAGCATTTACACATTGCTGCAGTTGTAGCCTTATTTTGTGTTGAAACTATTTTATGGGTACTTCTTACAGGGCTTTCATTTCTTTAGTACAAGTGCATCCTGTTGTTCTTCCATCACTAATCACAAGTTGTCTAGGGTTTGAAAGTAGGTTCCCACAAAGGGAATGTCCAAACTCTGGTTTGCTTAATCTCAGCCTTTTATGCCTCAACACCATTCTACAGAATCTAATATTTTTGATCCCGAGTAACCCAACTGCTTTCTATCTAATGATTGGCTACCTATTTGAAACAACAATTGTATGCACTACTGAGCAACTGGGCAGAGGATGAAAAGATGAAACAGTACGGTTCTCCAGAACAGCACTGCACTGCCGTTTGGAGGATGTTCTTCCATGCTTTTGGGTGGTGCTAGTAAGCTGAAGCAAAAACAAGAGCAAATGCAATTCATTCTAAAAAGATGTAATTTGATTAGTACTAAAACTGATATGTGTGGTATACACATTCCATTCTTCTTTTTACAAAAAATATTGCAATTAACATAACTCAAATGGAATTAGAATCCAAAATTTGCAAAAAAAAAACAACAACACCCATGATGGCCATGAACCCCAGCGGATGGAAAATCTTATGCATTTGTACAATTTCAAATATACATCTAGAAGTAACTGTTTGTTATGCATGTTTACAAATTATGTTCACAAATTTGCCTGCTGATTAACATGAATACGATGTGTGTGGGTGGCATCTGTCAATGATGATTGGAAAAGGGAAGTGATAGTGAAACCTTCCCAAATGCCTCCTAGACTAAGTTCTCTTATACATTTCTCAGTCTCCATTTAGGAGAAATGGCCATTTTTATGGCGGTTGTTATGCAAATCAAATAGTTATTTAGAATAGAATAGAATAGAATAGAATAGAATAGAATAGAATAGAATAGAATAGAGCTGGAAGGGATCTTGGAGGTCTTCTAGTCTAGCCCCCTGCTCGAGCAGGAGAACTTATACCATTTCAAACAATTGACTGTCCATTCTCTTCTTAAAAATCTCCAGTGATGGAGCGCCCATGATTTCTGAGGGCAAGCTGTTCCACTAGTTAATTGTTCTCACTGTTAGGAAGTTTCTCCTTAATTCCAGGTTGTTTCTCTCTCTGATCAATTTCCAACCATTGTTTCTTTCCCTGCCCTCTGGTGCTTTGGAGAATAGTTTGACACCCTCTTCTTTGTGGCAGCCCTTCAATACTGGAATGCTGCTATCATGTCACCCCTATTTCTTCTAGCCAAACCCAAGTCCTGCAGCCATTCTTTGTATATTTTAGTCTCCAGGCCTTGGATCATTTAGTTGTCATCATATTAAGCAAATCCAGACTCCCCAGTAGGAGTCTTTTGTTGAAAATCAGCAAAAAAAGGTCACAAACTCCACCAACTCCAGACTTCAGCAAATGAAATCTGATGTGATCATCAGCCATCAGATGTTGCCCACATTTGCTATACAAGGGGAGGAATAGATTTTCATTTAGAACCCCACACTTTGCAGAGTTTTGTAAAGCTTCATAAGAACAAAACAGCTTACAAAACCGTATTTATTAAAGCAGCTTATTTGGAGAAAGCACATAAAACACCTCATTGTATTATTGAAAAGTAGGAAAGGCCTTTGATTGTGCTGATCACATCAAGCTGTGGAAAGTGCTCTGAAAAATGGGAATGACTGATGGCACGTAATCAATCAATTAATCAAAGGAACATAGGGATTTGGGAGGGATTAAATTACAGGCACACATGATAACATGATAAAACAGACCTCTATCTGGGCACCATAGCAAAACCAATATGGTTAGATCTGGTCATCTCTTCCAGAGAATTTTGCAACAAGACATTCCAGATCTGAATTTGGGACTTTTTATTTATAAAATACATTCCACTGTTTTTTTTCATTTCCAGTTTAGGGGCTAGAAGTAGAGACTGAGCAAAGGCACCCGAGTAGCTCTGACTGTCTTGAGATCAGTTCCAACCTGATTCTTCATTAGATTGTCCCTGTCTGCCTCCTACCCTTATCTATTCCTTCTCGACTTCTAAGTGATCAATTAAAGCAATTTGCACAAAGAAACTATAAAACCTCAGGGTTGTTCTTTGTGGGTGCGGGAGGGGGGAAATAGCCATAGAAAGCCTTTCGACTACACCCCATTGCTTTGAGAAGAGAAGGAACTCCGTATCGTTTATTAACACCACAGGGTAGATAGCAGTCCAGGGTCTTCTCAAATTGCCTCAAGTGCCTCAGTAGATCAACATTAAGTGGGCCACTGCACAGCAGGGGGAAAATTGAATTTACTTTTAAGCATTAACTAAAGGATGCAGCCTCTCTTTAAGCTGCCCCTTCTTCCTTGCTAATGCTCGTGCAAAAGTCATGCTGATAATGAAATAGCTGATTTAAACAAAGCCAATGTATTTTTAGCACAATAACAAAACCATCCACGATCTCTAATTAGGCAGACGGTGAGAAAGAAGATGCTAGTCTTGCATTAGCCGGGGCTTGACTCCAATTCTAACGTGCTCTTATTCTGCAGCAGAAAGCATTTCTTTTTGTACTTTTATCGCTTTGGTCTGGCTTGGAGCCTTAGGTAAATAACAGTCCAGGTCACAGAGGAGTAGTTCTGCTGGGGTGGTACACTGCAGTTAGGTAGTGCAATGGGATAATGCATTGTAATGTCAATTACTGTGATTTGCTGCTCTGTGATTCACAGATATGATTGCATCTAATTTCAGGAATAAGTGGAGCCGTCTGCTCTTTTCTATTCATTCAGAATCCCTTCACTGGCATTCAAATGACTCCCGCCTTTGCCACCTTAAAGGGAAAAAAAAAAGGAAAATCAAGGGACCCATCCGGTGGCATAGCAAGACTTTCTCCAGTGTTCTTTCCTGCTATAAATTATCTTCCTGGGAGAGGGGGGGGGGATTTGGTGTAAACAGCAGTCCCTAATCCATCAATATGAAATAAATTAGCTGGATAGTCCCTCCAAATTACTTTCAGCAAATTAGTCTATTCTGGGGTGGGCCAGTGACTCTAGATGGTCACACTAACAGCAAACTTCCTAACCTCTCCCTCCCCACACACACACACACACACACATGCACTGGAAGCAGATCACAAGATTAGCTTAGCTATCTCCAAGAAGGGGCTACTTTCAGAGTATACTGAGGGGTTTTAAAAGCAATTTTAATAATTAATAGGCCAAATATTTAATATTTTATTTTAACTTTGTTTTAACGATAGTTTTTGGGGTATTTCTGTAGTTGTTTTTATCAGGCTGTCAGCCGCCCTGAGTCCGCAAGGAGAAGGGCGGGGTAAAAATTCAATAAATAAATAAATAAATAAATAAATATCTATGGTCTTTAACCACTTTCCAACTTTGACCAAAACTGAAATAAAGACATTTTAATTGAATCGAAATTTCGTAATATAAAGGCACCCTATGTTTTCTCTCTGCTTTTCACTTTCCACAAAGGATGGAAGCAAGTCGTAAAAATCATTGGATTTTATATTTCCAAAGATTATTTTTCATTGGGGAGTGATGCTCAGAGTGCTGCACAAGATAGGATTCTCCTTATTTTATCATCACAATTCTGTGGGACAGGTGGCATTGAAAGCAGTAGCTGGCCCGATATGATTTCCTTTGTGGAATAGAGAGTTAAATTGATTTCTCTGTGTCCATCCTGTATCTTAAGAACAACACTAGAAATCTTTGAGGGAATGCCTGCTGCAATCTATTTTCAGGGATGCATCTGACAAAATCCTGTGTTCATAATTTCCAGCTTCCATCGAGAATGTAAGAGATAATAGATAAAGTTTGAAAAGCAGAACACAGTTCTTCCTCTTTTATGTGGGTATTTTTTTTAATTTGTCCATTAATATGATGAACAGGTTGCCCTTCTCTTTTAAACTAGTGAAGATGGGTATCTGATATTGTTATCAAGGCAACCAGGAAAAATGGAGGAAGCATTTCCATCAAACAGATAACAGCTTGATCTTACTACTTACTTACTTACTTACTTACTTACTTACTTACTTACTTACTTACTTACTTACTTACTTCAAAAGATGGGAAAAGATAATTCCATAATTGCAAATTATTCATCATTTGCCTACATTTGTCCTGTACTTACTTTTGATCACCTTTTGTATTTGTGAAAACTGGACCATGATTTCATAGAATTAAGTCACACTGAAGTTAGAGCTGTGTTTTTAGAACAATCTTTACCTTTTTCATACAGGAAAGTATTCTTTCCCCTGAAGAGTCACAGCCACTATAGCAAAAGTTCTATGAACCCAAGCACATAAATCTCATCATTTGTGGCCATTAAAAATAAAAAAAATGGATTTTTATCAAACTAAGTCCAACATCCTGAATCTTAATTTGTCAAACAAGTTTACTTTTGATATCACTTTCCTAAGCTTCTGCTGACTCGATTTCCCGCAGCCCTTTCTCCCAAGGATTAATATCTTTAAAATGTTGCAGCTGAGCAGAAGGGATCTGCTGTGGAGAGGCAGATGGGCAGAGGTCAGGGATAAAGCATGAATTGCACCTAGCTTGAAAAATTTTAAGGAAATAAGAGAAAGGAAATCATGTTAAGCTGAGGCCTCCAATTGCCTCCCCTTCTGAATGCCTCTTTGTACTGAACAGCAATGAATCCAACCGTTTGTCTGGGTGTCTGTCCTGGCCTCCGTAGACTTTGCAACATGGCAACAAAATCATGTGCTTGAACTTGCAGTGAGCTGTCACGAACATTTAATCTGACACTGAACACGCTTCCTAAGAAGGAAAGATGTGGTCTAGGTATGTACATGTGTGTACATGGCAGCCTGATACCAAGAGGGAAGGCAGAGAGGGACAGAGAGACTTCAGTTCTAAATCGATTTTCCAAAACAGAAAGATTTAGAAGACAGATCACAATGACTGTTCAATGCTATGCCTGCATTGCTGTGGAGGAGCAGCTAACAGGGCAGTGAACTGAAATGAAAAATTGTCCAGCTCTTCACCCCAGCTCTTTTTATTTCTTTTAGCTTCCCAGACTCCCTCTGGTGTCCATTCGGAAGCGTGTCTGTCTTTCTGCCCCTGTAAGGGAAAGCCCGACGTCACCGCTTGCCATGTGTACTGGCGGCAACTTCTCTACATGAGTCAGACATTTGAATACATCATCCCTGAAGCAGATGTGTTGAAGTAGAAAGAGAGAGACAGAGAAGGAGAGAATAACAGTAAGAGACAGCTATCACCAGATGGGAGAACTTTCTGGGAGGAAACTGGCAAATAACTCATTACTACCCATAGGAGAACCAAACCCCATAGGAGATGCTGGGACCTACTTGAGCCTTGAGCTTTTTGAGGCAGTCTGATGTCTGCTCCTTTCTGGCTCCACCCCAAGAATTTATAATTGATCCGAAGAGTCCTCATTCTTTGTTTGAAAGATCAGAGGCATCAAGGAGCTTGAATTCTCTGAGAAAAGAGAGTATGAGAAAAGTCTGTATTGGGAAGCAAGTAGCCCATCAGTGCCTTTCTAAAAGTTACTGTGGGTATTCAGGAAAAAGTGATGGGGAACATTTTCAGTGCTATAACACAGCATTCCTTGGCTTCTGCCTTCTGAGTGAGATAATAAGGGTGGAATTAATTGCCCCAAAGTAGAATCCACCAAACATTTTTATAAATGCATGCAAAGGTTGAACCTCTCTTGGGGAAAAAAAAGAAAGAGGGAAACTCTTAGAAAAAACTACAGCATAGCCTGGGTCTACACAGTTTTACTATAAATTCTACGAGGCAGAAAACACACAAATGCCCATATATTTATATCTCAGTTCAATTTAATATGTCTTGTTTTATTTCTCTTTATATCTATTTTTATTATAAAGCTCTCCTTTTGCAAAGTCCCAAATATTTATTGTCTGGAAATGACAGTCTCTATTATGGATGATCCCCACGAAAAGAAGCATCCAATGAAAAGAAGATCCCAATGAAATTTCAAGGGGGTCTATTTCTGTTCCCTTCCCAACAGCAGGGCTTTTTTTTGTCATAGAACGCCCAGAATGGAGTTCCGGCACCTTTTTTGGATGGAACCTTGTAGGGTAGGCAAGGCGGGTTGTATGACGTGTGTGAGTTCCGGCACCTTTTTTTTTTTTTTACAAAAAAAGCACTGCTGTACAGTATACCAGCAATTGTCCCCGTCCACTTAATGTCCCTTGTGCCATAAAGGTTGTAGAAATCCTTTAACAGTGCACCTACAAGGTGTCAGCTGAGAGCGCTGATGATCTCAACCATACTTGCATTCCAAAAGAAAGATAGCTTTGCTTGAACCTACCCAGCACAGAGGAGCTTGCCCCTCCCTGGCCACTCTTGATCTGCTTCTATCATTAGGATCTTTTCTCCTATTATTTTATCTAACTCTTCTTGTTGTTGTTAATTGCGAAGTCGTGTCCGACCCATCGCGACCCATGGACAACGTTCCTCTAGGCCTTCCTGTCCTCCATCTTCTGGAGTCCATTTAAGCTCACGCCTACTGCTTCAGTGACTCCATCCAGCCACCTCATTCTCTGTCGTCCCCTTCTTCTATTGCCCTCAATCTTTCCCAGCATTAGGCCCTTCTCCAGTGAGTAAGCCTGAACTCTGAGCATTCAAGAAAATGCTTTGAATGAGCAAACTAAGAGACTCTTAGTTCAATTCTTACTGCTGGGTATTAAACAGGAAATCAGTAATAATGATTTGTTTCTCTGATATTAGATGCTTAGGAAATTTTAGCTAATCACATTTTCTGAAACACATAATCATCTATTTTCCCTCAATCATATTTTCGTCTCATTTTATTAGTGCTACCATGAACTAACTTACCAACAAAAACACACAAACACTTAGAAAACCTACAGAAAATAACAGAAAATATCATACTGAACATGCTCAGAGTTATTTTTAATTTACATTTCACTACACTATCTCTTGAGCTAAAGCAAATAATCTATATAAATAAAAATGTAAATGTTCATTTGTTCAAAATCTTAAATCTCCGAAAGTTCTTCACCGATTGCTTTGAAATTTTGACACAACGTTGCATTCGAATACGCGCGTGTTTTTATATACCTACTATTATATAGATGTCACACCTGTGACAGGTAAAACATGCTTTTTTTGAAAAACAGCGCCATCTGTTGGACGTAAAAGCAACACAAATGTGCGCTTTCTCTTTTCTTTCTTTTCCATTTAACCAGACTGAGCCACAGCAACGTGTGGCCGGGTACAGCTAGTAGTAAATAAGAGGGCAAAAAGAAGAACCCCTTAAAGCAGTTTCAAATCAAACCAGCTACACACGATAAAGCCCAGCATCTGGAGCTTCTAATGATGGGTTAAGCATAATAATTTCATAATGATTATATGCTAATCCTGATCCATTTATGCAAGTATGTAGTCTTTGCTCAGCTCTCCACCACGATTGTTAATATGTCTTTAGGGAGGAGAAGGGAGTGTATTGGGTGATGGGGTGGAGGCAAAAATAACTTCTAAACCAACTCAGGATTCTTTCTAACCAACAATTGAAGGTTAGGCTGAATATATTTTTAATCAACGAATCCTTATAAAGTTATTTAAAATGGTACTATTTTGGGGAGCAGGAATAAAATTGCAAAAACAGGAGAGGTCACCATTACCAGACCATGTAAGCAAAAATGTTTGTATTAATATCTCAACTGCCTTTCAGCCTTGCGCTTGCCTGCCTGCAAAGCCCATTAACTCACTCTCACTCTTGGAAGGCTCGATCCTTTGATGTGTGTAGATGTGTCTAATTGGCTACAGAAAAACAAAAACAAAATCAAAAGTCTCCGCTTCTCTTTCAACAGAATTGAGAAGTGATGAATTGCTTCCTAAAATATCCAGGCAGAGTATTTCTAATAGCAACAAAGATTGGTGTTGCTGTTGCTGTTTAAATAGGTGTTATTGAGACAGTGCACTATAAAATCCAAACAAGAACTAGAATTATCTTTTGATGATTGATCTAAATATAATGGATGCTCCATCCCAGTACCAGACTGAAATATTTCTCTGATCAAAGATTGATAAGAAATACATTTTCAATGTCTTGTAATGAGATGCATGTTTTGTTTGTTTGTTTAAAGCCTATTTGAACTGGGATTAAGACAGTGATAGTGAACCTTTTGGGCTCAATATGTCCAAAATTCAGAAAATGCCTAACTTGACTCTGTCACCCCATCCTTGAACAAAAGAGAAACAATTCTTTACATGTTCATTTATTTTTTAAAAAAACACACACAGATAAAATGAGGCAGCTCTATGATGCATGAAGCTCTCATTCTTGAAGCAGCTTTGGAGAACGTTCCTCCACAGCCTCCAAAAACCACACAAAAGCATTCCCTGTTCTTGTGCAATTTTCAAAGGCTCCAGAGGCTGCGCAAGAGCACAGTCCTCTTGTCCAACCTCTTGAGGGTCCAGAGGCTGGGTGAAAGCACACCTCCTTATTATGTAGCCTCCACAACCTTCACAAAATTCACAAGAATGGGGTGTGCCTTCAAGATTAGTTGTTGTTAGATATTGGTGAACGCTGGCACGTCACCCAAAAAGTTATGGATAAGTTCACTATCACTGGAGTAGAAAAAAAGTCATACAGAAAGATATGCTGGATTTTGACAGGATTGTGTATGGGTACATATGTAAAGGTACTGTATGCATGAATATGTGGGCAAGGGGAACATGTTTCAGAAAGTGAGGTAAATGTTCATATGTATTTTGTGTATGGATAAGTATATGTAACTGTGGGAAACCATGCTGCAGAGTGGGCACATGGCTGAATCTAATCCATTTGCCTGGATTCATGTTCAACCTATAGGCCAAAGTAGATTCTCCACTTTGAAGCTAGTTTTTTTTTTTTTTTTGAAAGGGGAGCTACAACCAATATTTCAGTCTGAGTTTGAGCATCAGCTGAAGTGATCTTACTCACTTGTTCATCACAACAGAGAGATAGTCTTCTGATTGGTGACTGAGATACATAGCTGTTTCCATCTGGGATTGCTTTAAAAGGGACATTAACATTTTCTTGTTGTTGCTGTTTAAGTCAACATATTTTGTGATATCTGATGTGCTTCTGAATATGAGAAGCAACCTAGAACTAAGGAGAAACTTCCTGACAGTTAGAACAATTAACCAATGGAACAACTTGCCTCCAGAAGCGGTGAATGCTCCAACACTGGTAGTTTTTAAGAAGAAACTGGACAGCCATTTGTCCGAAATGGTGTAGGGTTTCCTGCCTGAGCAGGGGGTTGGACTCGATGACCTCCAAGGTCCCTTCCAACTTTATGATGATGATGATGATTATTATTATTATTATTATTATTATTATTATTATTATTATTATTATTATTATTATTATTCCATTTTATTTTACTTCAAATAGATTTAAAGCGCTTTTATAAATGATTAACTCTGAAGAAAGTAATGGCAAACCGTATCCATTTATTGCCCAAAAAAATGGATGCATTCAAGCTTAACATTGAAAAGCTGATCTTGCCGATCAGCATGTAGCAGTACCCGCCTGATCTCCTTGGATTATGAAGCTAAGCAAATTAGCTTGCTTAGTCAGACTTAGTAGAACTTGGACCTAGTCCTTAACCTAAAATTTGGCTCCCCTGAAAGCCAGTTGAGACTGAGAAGTTGAAGAAAGAATGTCAGAGGAAAACAATGGGAAAACACTCCCATGTAGCTGCCAAGAAAACCACATAGATGTTTCCGTAAAGTATCCTAATTTGAATTGCATTTCATTGTGGTGTAAACCATCTTAAGAAGACTATTATCTTAAGACAGCTAAGAAATACCATTGGTCTTATACAATCAATCTTCGGAGCAAAATCTAATCTTATTTTTTCAATAATTCTCCATACTATTTGAGGTTCTAAAACAATGACACTTTGGGATGCATTCTTTCCCTGCAGTGAAGAGAACTCAGCTTAATCAGTGGGGATATTTTTCCAGATCAAAGACTGATTTCCTATCTAGAGTTGGTCTCATGAGCTGTCTCTCAATGTGAGTGGAGCTAAAGTCAGGGGGGACATAGTGAAAACAAAAAAAGGAAGCCCACATAATCATCTCCAATATGGTGGTCAGAGTAATCTTTTCCAGTGGCTGTGGGAGACTGAAGATAGAGTAATTTTTGGCTATCAAGCTGAGTTATCCTCAGTCAGCCTGTCAATGGCTCTTAGCAAGTTGTGAAGAACAGCAATAGATAATTCCAAACAGAATTATCTACAATATCTCTGAAATCCTTCCTCATTTGCAAACTGTGGAGCTCCAGAATTATCACTGTTTTGCATTTTGCCTTCAGTTCAATATTATTTTGAATCAAGTTAATTTTTTTTAGGGGAAGCCTCCATTTTACACTAAAAAGCATTGAAAAAGAATTAAATCTATTTCTTGCACAGAATGCCTTGCCAAAGTGCTGGACCAGAGCCGAACAGCCCATTGACTTAGGTTCCTGCTATTGCTGAAGGTATGGGAAACAGGAAGCATTCCCATTTTCCAATTGTGTTGCCATAATCATAACTTAGTTTCAAACATTCTTCCATTTGAAAGCACCAAGGAAAATCTCCAAGGCTAGCCTTGCAGGAGAGATTTGCTATAAAAGATAGCTCATGCTTTCTACTAGGAATGGAAGATAACACAACTGGTTTGTGCACTCAGGTGTTACCCTATTTCATTCACTATCTCCATGAATATTTGGACTTCTTTCCTTAATGTACAGAACTGCTTCATGTATTTCCTCATTTTGCTAGGAAACATTTCACTGTAATAATGAATATTTCCATATCCTGCTTCCAGCTCTTTCACGGATGCTTAGAACTAGCATCTACTCCTAGGTGCTACTCCTACATGTTACTTTTGATGTAATTAATACATGAAATTTAAATGAATATCACTATTCTTGTTCCCGGCAAATATGCACACAGTTTTTCCACAAAAACTAAATGGAAACAGTGAAGCTTAAGAGAGCCACACATCCTTTTGCACAGCAATTTTTGGCAGATGCACCCCACCACTAGTTATACTGCTAAAGTTTTTCAAATGGGAAGCGTGTTTCATGTAACGTAATCAAACACTTTTTCAGAAGTACATTTTGTTTTCTACATCGATGGCAAAGGCAGCAAGTTCTTTCCAATTTGTAATTACAGTTAAAGGCAATGCAGGGAATTTGCTGCCTATATGGAATTACAATCTGAGTAATTTATTTATTATGTATTTATTGAATTTATTTGCCACCCACCTTGTAGCAAAACAACTCTGGGCAGCAATAACCCGTGCACATCTTCTTTAATACAGAGAATGACCTGGCTGCAGAGTTATTGCCTATTTTGCATCTAGTAGATGATTCCCTGATCCAACCACTCCCCAGCTGTTGGGCAAACAACTGGGAGGCAGTCATTGTCCTCTTCTGTTCTGGCAAATTTCATTTGGAAATATGGTGTGTGTGTCAGGCATGTGTACAGGAATACAGATGTACTGGGAAGACTCTGCTGACCTGCGTTCCAAGATCTGCTGGTCCCGGCTGTGTGCCCTCAGTATCAGGACTGTGCCCTGATTTCCTTGTGCATGTTTCCCTCCTGGCTCTTCTGCTCCATTACTTAGTGCCCCTCAGGTGTTGTGTTATAAGTGCAGTTCCCTTTTCCCTTCATTAAAGTGTTGGCTTCCTTGCGAAGAGTGTGAGGACATTTTCTTCACATAGGCTTCTTGGGAAGGTTGATCTGGTGGTTGGGGAGGATGGGCTTCTAGGTGTTCCTGGAAGCTTATCTTCTGCCCTTGGCTGCCCAGGAAGAGATGCCGGGCAACAATAGACAATGTGGATGGTATATAGAAGAAGCAGGGCAGAGGGCGACTGAGGAAAAGGAGGTTGTGGAGAGGAGTGTGCAGCAAACTAAATGATAAATGTAAGTTTTCATAGCAGTAGTTCTCTCTGCACTGCCACTTCACTTCTTTTTTCTGATGAATGTTGTTTTGTGCATTTCTCCCCTTTTCCCATGTTATTCATAAATAATATTGATAATGATAGATGATAGATAGATAGATAGATAGATAGATAGATAGATAGATAGATAGATAGATAGATAGATAGATAGATAGATAGATAGATAGATAGATAATGATTATTCATTATTCTGACACTCTCCAATATTGCATTCCAACAAACTAATCTTGGGAAACCTATAATTTTCACTAGGATTTTTTTCATAATAGGAACATCCACCTTTACAGTAATCTTTTCAAGGGAGAGAAATCAAGTTGGTAGGTATTGTGAACAGCCTAGAAAAGAGCGAACTGCCTACTGTCTTGTTCATTGTTTGAATAGGCGTCTTCTAAAATACTCCATTTCCATGTACAGTTTTTGTCCATCTCACTAGTACAAAAACTCCTGGGAAAAAGGAAGGGAGGAAAAGGGAGATGCTACACTACTAGCATTTATGGATTCTTGATTATTTTCACATAAACCAGGTGTTCTGCAAATTGTAGCTCCAATCTCTTCTTTTGTCTGCTGACTGTCTACCACATAGGACAGTAGCAAATAACAAGCAATCAGGTAGTCTCTCTTGAATGCTAGGGTCAGCAAACACACCCAGCCCATAATCAGTTCAGCTCCTCAAAGAAAATACACATTAATTAGAAGGGTTCCAGAAAGTAAACCATGAGTGTTCCCAACATTATGTAAACATAAACTTAGTGGTTCCAGATGGTGTGGATGTGGGTTCAAAGCTTAAATTAGATGGAATTGTTAAGTTACTCCATCAGTGCATGAGAGGCATCACTTCAGCACATCTAACAGAGTTATTGCTTGCCTTCTTGCTTATACAATAGCTTTCCAAATAAGGCAATGTTCAGGATTACCAAAACTATGAAGATTCCACAACTGTATTCCTACCCTTGCTTGTACGGCAGGATTTAGAACAGTGTTACCTCTCTTTATGTATCTGGGGGCAATGTCTGCTGGAGATGAAGTTTGATGAGATGGGATGGACAATAAAATAGCAACTCAGGAGACCTTGGCTGTAGAGATAGTGGCTTATTTGCACAACACACTTTTCCAAGTTTATCTAAATCTGCTTTACAAGTTAACCCAATTTTCTGGGATCATGCAACACCCTGAGGTGTAAATTACCCACACAGGCTGGACTAAAATAGGTTTGTGGTTCAGTGTAGGCAGTCAGTTACCACTTGCCTTAGTGTAATCATTGTAAATTCAATCTTTATTAAAACTTAGGTTTTTTGAAAATTTGGGACAATTCATCCAATATCCAGATCCAGCCTATATTAAGTACTTTAAAGTTCCATTGTGCCTCAGACAAACCACTGAATGAGAATAGAGCTATTTTCAGTGGACATGGCCGCCTGTTATTATCTTAATAGAGGGAAGGCTGCTTGGCGCCTCATTTGTGGCCCCTCAGCATCTTAAGATTATAATGCTCAAACTGGCCAAATGTTTGTCCTTCATGTTGAGTGATCTTTCAGATTTGAGGTGGGTTTCAGGGGTGAAGATACTTTCCAGAGGATACCTCCCACATTTCCTTAATGCCTCTGCTCAAAAGCATAACACAGTATGGCATTTCAGCCGTGCTGTGTGGCATCCTGACACTCACTACATCAAGTAGCTGAGGAGCAGCTCCTCCTCCCTCCGACCAACTTGTACAATAACTGAGAAATGTTCCGTTGAAAGGCAAATGATATTAAGGTTGGATGCTTTCAGTATCAATTCAGTGCCTATTAGCCCAACTCTTTCTCAGCTAGTATTCTACAGCTTAAACATCCCTGCTTCTTTCCAAGTGATCTTGGAACACAGGCATTTACATCTGATTTTAATGAAACTTGAAACGTTGTTGTTTTCAGTCTCTTAATGAAGAAGCTGAACCTTTCCAGGACTTGGTTACAATTAGTGCGTTTGTGTGTGTGTGTGTATGAATGTGTATATATTGAAACAGCGCTCATTATCACGAGCAATGTTAATCTAGTTACCAGCTGTAAAATTAATCCTTCACCGTTTGCACATCATTTTATGCCTGAATGTATAAACCTAGAAAAGAAAAGAGGGACCTGCTGGAATCTGGTCCTTTTTTCACAAAAGCCTTCACAGAGAAAAACTTAGCCAAGGCAGCTGCTTATGTGGATCATTATGTTAACAGAAAAGCCACTTGAAAGCCTTGTTGGCTTCTCAACGTCTCAAGCGCACAAAGTGTAATCACATTTGGAGTATCAGTTTTAAAGCTTTTTTTTTTTAAAGGAGCAAGGTAAAGAGCTGATCGACAGGCACTAGCAAAAGGGCCTTCGTTTCCTCCTTTGACATTTCAACATTTCTATTTACGTAAGTTTCCCTCAGGCATTTTGGCAAGCCCAGCTTTTCAGGGTGGACAGGTCATTCCCATTGGCTGTGGCATTGGTTGGCCTGAAGCAATTTCATATACTGTTTGTTTATATCCTTACTGATTTTTGTACATATACAGCATACATATATATATATACAAGATTAAACAGCAGGAATTGGCTACAGCTCCTTGTGAAATGTGTATGCATGAGAGAATGAATATCTATCTTTCCCTCTCTGTCCCTCTCTTTTTCTTTTACACCTCTCTTTCTCTGTCTCTCTGTCCCTGGCTGTCTCCGTGTAACTCTCTCTCTCTCTCTCTCTCTCT
>NW_015386496.1:26605-110384 GCF_001527695.2 Protobothrops mucrosquamatus | reverse complement strand
TGTCACAAAGAATTTTAAAGGAAAAAGTATTTTGGCTTCAGCGTGAAGAGAACTTTTGAAACTACTCTCATGATTCTTGAAATCTTTTCAGGTATTCTTTCAATAAGAACATCATTAGGGAGGTCAAGATACCTGAAAGACAGCTTGGTTACCATAGCCAATAATTCTCAGCAATGAGAGCAGCTACGAAAGACTACCAAATGTGCTTTCATTATACGCGGGGCAGTTGTTCATTCCAACAAGATTATAATGTGGTACAGTTTATGATCCGAAGGTGTATCAAGAAACATGTTTTTGATATTTCCTGTAGGTCCTACAGGTAGCAAGGATTCTGTGGAGGTGGAAAATTTGAAGAACAGCAATCTAGTTAAGCTAAACCAGATAATGTGTGTCTGGGGGGGGGGCTGTGCTGTAAGAAAGCAACAGTGTTGTTTCAGTGACTATTTGGAAACCTAAATAAAATTTTCTTCTAGACAGTATGAGGCATTAATTCTCATTTTATTTCAGAGCTCAAACAACATTAAGTGGACTACAGCCCCAAAATTTGGTTGCAACTTAAGGAAATCGCTCTTTGAAAAAAGATAGTAATAGCAGCTGCTGAGTGGCTCCATAACAGAAAGGATGGAATATAATTGAGAAACAAAGGCAAGGCTTTTTTCAGGGGAAGAGGACTTTTTCAGAATATAGCTTAGGCCCCTTTCCTCTTTAGAATTGAAAATAATTAGCAAAACAAAACAAAATGGCGGGAGGGAGAGGTTATTCCATGTTGTAGGGCCCCTTTTTTTCAGGCTTCCACCAAAGCACCGCCCTTGTACCAGATTCGAAGTCCTTCTTCCCAATCTTTCCCAAAGTCTGCACAGCCCCAATCTCAGGCTTTCTAACTGAAAGCACAGATAGCTTTCAAACTTTCTAAACAAGTCAAACAACATCTAGGCTTGAGAGAAGGATCCTGTCATGCTGACATAATACAGCCTAAGTCTGATTTTGGCCAAAAGTCTCATAGGAAGCCTGTGTCCCGCCAAATTGTTTATTTCTGTTCTGATTCCCAAACATGTTCAACTCAGCTAAGCGTGCCAGAAAGGATCATGGGCACTCTTCACATTACCCTTGTCAGCTGCCAAAATTATTTAAAAAGTGGTGAGATTAACAATCAAAAAAAGCCAGAAATTGTTGCCCATCTTGCAGCCTGATACAAAGTTAATTCAGGTAGGGGAAGCAAGGAACTGGCATCAGAAGAGTGGTTCAATTAGATCTGAGGAATTCTGCAGGTCCACTGTGAAAGGGAAGAACTATCTGGAATGAATGAGCTACTTTGGCTTTCTTCTTGCTGGAGGCCACAGAGGAGCTGTGCCTAACGAGGGAATACTATTGTGATACATGCACAGGTTGCCAAGTGGAAATTTCTCAGCCACCAATATTACTTTCTTTTTCTCAGTCCTCACTCTCATCTTGCATCTGAATTGCATTCCGAGTTGGACAATTATATCCTAATTCACAGGGCTACAAGAAAATGGATTTTCCCAAAGTTGCTTTTTCAAAAGGCAACTGGACTTCGTTTTTGCTTGAAGACATTTCACTTCTCATCCAAGAAGCTTCTTCAGTTCTGAATGAATAGTAGAGAATAGAAGGACTCCTATCCCTTGCAGTCATCTGATCTTTAGCACTCTAATGATGTCTGCGAGGAATATAAATCCTTCCATTCTCCACCATTCAGTCAGAATTGAAGATGCTTCTTGGATGAGAAGTGAAATGCCTTCAAGCAAAAACAAAGAAAGTCCAGTTGCCTTTTGAAACAGTAACTAAAAGCACTATTGAGGATCTCCATTGATTGAGTTTTGCTGATTAGATAGATTTGTTATAGAAATGGCTAGTTCACACTATTATGTTAAAGTAAAAAGTTGAGGTTTGATGTTACTGTTTTATTCTACTGCATCGGAGGGAGTCAGAAGTCAACACTTTTTTTTTCTTTTGTCCCCTCTCTGCTACACTTCTCCTTTCCCCTTTCCCTCCCTTATTTCCCCTACTATTTTGCTTTTGAATTTTTGTATTTTATGTTATAAAGTAATAAAAACTGTAAAATTTTAAACAAAAAGAGAATTTCCACAGAGAAGAAAATAGATTAGTGAGGTAATGTGTCTTTAAGTATTTTAAGCACTTGAAAGTATTGTGCAAATACTAAACTTTGCATGCAATACATTAACATGTGAGGATTTACAATTAACAGCTTTATTTCTGCTCTAAACTGAGCTGCTGGGCTTTATGAACACAACTGGCCTTTGTAGCATAAAAATGAATATATGGGGAATTGGATTTTACCTGTTGCGCACAGATGCATCTGTGAGAGCTTCCCTTCAGTATCTTTGAATAGCAACTTTTCCTTAAGCCACGTCCTCACTTGCCCCTCATTATGGACCACAAGTTGACCTCATGTGGTTGTCTTTCTTTTGTCTCCATGAGTAGGACAGACTTGCTTTCCTTGGCTTCATCTGCATTAATGGAGCAATTCTGTCCTTATTCCAACATGATCCAAGGTCAGACTCAACCATATAAAACCCATTTGACTTTTATTTCGTGAATGCAACAGCTGAAAATGGAAGCCCTGGAGGCCGGATTGGGACTAACAAATGGGATGTCAAACTTTATACCATTTTGGTTTTCTAAAGATTCAGTGATGGATGGAGAACACTTTAATTCAGTAGTAAAGAATGACTCAACAAAGAAATCCCTCTTTTCATTAAGCATTGAAGAAAACTAGTTCCCATTGTCTATTCCAGATTTCAGTGGGGGGAGGGGTACTTCAAAAGAATGTACAGTTGATTCAAAATTTTACTATCAGGTATAAGACATTCCCATACACCCCACACCCTACAAACACATTTACAAGTATATTAAGCAAATTTGACTTCTCCAAGGATCTATGTCATCACTGGGCAAAATTTATAAAGTTATCATTCATCATTACCGTTCAACTGAAGTGTTTGGAATGAGCATCCCTGTATCTACAGATATTTCTTTTGATACCTTCAGATCCCCACCCTATCCAACTTTTTTTCAAAATAAAGTTTAGATAAACAGTTGGGTGTATGGCTTGGAAGTTCTCCCCAATCTATGACTACTGCTGTACACATAGGAAGAGTTCTACTCCAGACTTTGCCACTCAACATTACAAGTTAGGTACTGAAGGGATAAAGTTACTGTGGCATATGTGAACTTCTTGGCTTAGCTCTGTAAGGACAGAGTCACCATCCAAGAAAAACTCAGAGGAGAAAAATAACATAGAATCATAGGGTTGGAAGGGACCTTGGAGGTCTTCTAGTCCAACCCTCAGCTCGAGCAGGAGACCCTAGACCATTTGTTCTATGGTTCTACCATTTGTGCTGTGCAAAGAATATATCCTGGAAAGCTGAAGGTTACTAAGCTATAGAATATTTAGAAGTTAAGTCAAAGAAACGTATGTGTGTTCCAGTTTAGCAATTGCTGTTATTGTCCCATTGCTTGGAACTGAGTTGGCCGCAGAGGAGCCATGGGACTATCTAGCATCTGAGGAATTAGAAGAAAACATGGACAGACAGATTGTAAAGCTGAAAGCAAGAGCTGCATATCCTTCTTTGAACAAAAGATTTTGGGTTTGAACTGTGGGGATTAGTTTAGATCATTGGTGTATCTGGCATTCTGTTTTGCTAGATTGTTTACATATTGTGGTTCTAACTAAAGGAGGTTGGGCAATCTCTATTTTTGAAGGTTTCATTTCAGTCAGGCTCCCCAGGATGCCCAGAGGAAAAGGTGATATGTACCTCATACATAGGAGGAAATAACTTACTCAGATTGAATAGTTTCCCTGGGTGCTTTGGTTTTAACTAATGTGTAGAGATAGGAGGCCAGAGCCAGCAAGGTGTGGATGATGGAGGCAAGCCCTGGAGAGCATTACTGAGCCAGATGGTTGTATTCTACGTTCCCCTTTTACTCTCTGTTCAACATTCTTGGCTGTCTTCCACTGGCAGGGTCAAGCCATAATGCATGGGATGATGTCACTACACCAACATGGTTTGAAACTTAGTGTAGAACAGGAGGAGGGAATTCAACAAAGGAAAGCAGCAGCTTTTTCCAACTCCCCTTCCCCATTTTTTTTATAAACTATTCTTTACCCTAATTGTTAACAAAACTATATCTAGAATACTATGTTCTCCTTTCAAATAAAAAAATATCTTACCCTACCCATCCCAAATCATTTAACTGAGATTTTTCTTTACCGTGTCTTCAATTTATAGCTAGGAATTAATTGTTGTGAAGGAAGCCTGTTGCAAAATAATCGTACACTGTCAGTAGCATTGTTTCAGTCAAACACTCTAATATGTAGCAGACCAGGACTTTCTTCCAACATTAACGCAGCAACCTCCATGTCAGCGGTGTTTCTGAAAAGTATGCAGAATGATCAGATTATATAAAATTACATGCACAGAAAACTGCATTAGGCAACTCAGGCAAAGCTGCTCAGACTGAGAATATGCTAACCAGGCTGTGATTTTCTCTCTCTCTCTCTTTCGTACAGTTAATCAAAATCATTCATGCTCATCATGTAAGTTAGAAACACAAAAAGCTTCCAACACAAAAGCCTGAAGTCTTTTCATATCCAATGTTTCTTTATGTCTCAAATTTCTCCATCTGTGTAGCCAATGATTTCTTAATGAGATTATAGTTCTGATCATGTATGGTAGGTAGAAAATCCACATGTTTTCTGCCAAGGATCTGTGTGTGTGTGTGTGTATGTGTGTGTATGAGAGAGAGAGAGAGAGAGAGAGAGAGAGAGAGAGAGAGAGAGAGAGAGAGAGAGAGAGAGAGAGAGAGACTCTCTCTCTCTCTCCATATGAGCCCACATGTACACACACACATGTATGTTTTGCCAAGACCTCTTAGTCTTGATCTGTTTTGGAATTTACTCACAAGTTTGTTGGGAAAACAAGACTGTGCCTTACTTATTTGCCCTGCCATAGAACGGTGATGAAAGGAGCAAGGTCAACTAACTCCATCCTTCTGATTCTAACATTGTTGGTCAGGACACGGATTCATCCATTCAACCATCTTTGTCTGCATGTAGTCTTCACCAGAGAAGTTCTCACGGTCTGCTTGTACACCCATATAATAGCAAAACAATCTTCCTGTGTTGCCTTAGGGAAAAGTGTATTTATCCATCAAGAGCATATCAGGGTTCTACCAGAAAATGACAAGCTGAGAGAGGGCTTTTTCCCCCCCCTTCCATTTATCACACTTGATTGCAGAGTCCACTCGTTTGCTCTGCATTTGTTTAGTTCATAGGGCAAAATGGTCAAAGAATTACTCAACAAGGGGTTTGTGCTTCAGTCTACTTGTCATAGCGCTCCATGGCAGTTTTTGTTTGAGAGACAGTAACTGGCTCAAGACTTCTGGTCTTAAGGGAGGACTAGAACCTATGGTCTCCCCACTTTTGTCCAGCACTGTAACCACTAGACCACATTGGCTCTCTAGGAAGGGTGGCCCTATCCTTCTTCAGATACAGTTGGAATATAGCTCCTCTCCATTCTGGACTATGGGCTAAAGCTGATGTGGAAGTTAAAGTCCAATAATGTACCAAAGGCACAGATTTTCTATAGAGTACAAGGAACAACTCTATGTATTTTATTTATTTATTAAACCACTTTATACATCCTCCTAGCTCACACCCAGGGACTCCAGGTAGCTTACAACACTTTAAAAAATCCAAATCATAAAACCTATACAATCTCACCTCTCCCCTCCCCACACACACCCATGGCAACAACACATACAATCATATCAACCAACCACTTGATTGGTTCCATATCAGCTTGGAGTTCCCAGGCCTGCAGACACAACCATGTATCCAGAGTCTTCTGGAAAAGTAACAAGGAGAATGATATTCCATAGGTGGTTACTACTGAGAAGGGCCTTTTTCTTGGCCCCACCAGATATATTTCTCTAACAGATGGCATCTTCAACATGCACTGCCTCCCTGTCCTGCTGGGTTGGGTAGATGTAACTGGGAAAAGGGGGAGCGCTCAAATAACCTGGACGCACACATTTATTTATTTATTTATCAAATTTCTATGCCACTCCACTTCAAAACACCACTCAGTGACATAAAATCAACAGGGAAAATACAGTGAAAACTGAAGGAATCAAGATGCTGTATGGAAATAACATCAAGAGTCTGGATAAAGACAATTACTACAAAGAACCAGGCAAGCTAACAACATCAAGCAAACTTAGAAATTTGAAATGAGTGCATCATGAGAGTGAAGAACATTTTAAAAGTCCAAACTCAGTGGAGAAAATCCCATCAAAGCAATGAACACCTGGGCAAGTCCATTCATTAGCTACGCAGCTGGAATAATAGACTGGACTCAAGCAAAACTAAAAGCCCTGGATAGGAAGACCAGAACAATCATTACAATGAATCATGTCCTTCATTTACGCAGCAATACGGACAGACTCTACTTACCATGGAAAATAGGTGGATGTGGAATGTTGCAAGTACATCAGACATTTGAAGAAGAAAAAAGGGCATTGGAAAAATATCTGAAGGACAGTGAAGAAGATACACTGAATCTAATACACCAAAAGACTTAATAAGTACTGGACATACTAAAAGTAAGAACAAATGAAGAATATAAAAGAGATGTGTCAAGACAAAGTATTACATGGCCACTAATTTTTTTTTTAAAAAAAATAGCAGGTGAAACAGATAACAACTGGCAATGTTAAAAGCAGAAAGTTGAAGAAAGAAACAGAGAGGTTAAGCCCGAAGAGCAAATGTATTCAAAGCCAGAACTGAGAAGACAGCAACAGACAGCAAATGCTGCCTTTGCAAAAAGATGAAGAAACTGTGGACCACCTAGTTAGCTGTTGCAAGATGATCACACAGATGGGCTATAAACAATAGCATAACAAAGTAGCAACAATGGTGGATTGGAAGAATCTGCAAGAAATACCATTTGCCTGTAAGCAAGAACTGGTCAGACCACAAAATAGACCAAATAATAGAAAATGAAGAAGTTAATGTGCTCTGGAACTTTAGAATTCAAACAGACATGCACCTGCCACATAACACCCCAGACTTAACAAAAAAGAAAGACAAAAAAAGTCTGGATGGAAGATGTGGCAGTCCCTAGAGACAATAGAACAGAACAGAAGATATTGAAGAAGATAACAAAATATAAAGACCTGCATAGAAGGAGCATGACTGTGGCAAAAGAAAGCAAAGGTTGTACCAATAGTAATGGATGCCTTGGGTGCAATCCCAAAATGATTGGAGAACCACTTGAACACCATCGGCATTGACAAATTTCTCGTCACTCAATTGCAAAAGGCAGCTTTACTCGAACCAGCTTACATCCTGCAATGATACCTTTAATACCACTAATCAACAACAATCTCAGGTCCTTGACAAGGACTCAATTGGTAGACAAAAATACCAAATCCAGTCTAAAGATATGGCTGACTGGGCAACCAACGATAATAATAAATGTTTAAAAACCTAACATTCTCCACATAATCTCTTTCAAAACTGAAAAAGTTTCTCTTTTAGGAAACTCAGTAAGGAGGAGGTGGTGCTCTTCTGTAGAACACAGAAGGGGCACTACCAAGGAAAAAGTGTTTTGGGAAAATTTTCCATGTAGAAGTTATCAAAACCAATCATGTAGGCTATTCTAAGAGTTTCTTGGCTGCACTGGGATTTGAACTCAGGTCTCACAATGATATCAGCAGAATGCTGCTGTTCGCTTCAGTACAGAAAATAAATCCACTTTTTTGCTGACATTGCCTGGGTTTTCTTTATGTTAAGGGTTCTTAAGTATTGGAGCGAGGCTGTCTTAAACAAGCAATTTCCCTAGCCACTTCAGATCTTTTGAACCTGGAAGGCAAGAGGGTAGTTCCACCCTGGGAGTAATCAACCACTCTTTCTGCTTTGTGAAAACACACACACACACACACACACACACACACACACACACACACAGAGATACACACACAGAGGGAGGGAGGGAGGGAGGGAGGGAGAGTGAGAGTTTGCTCATCAGACCAACCAGCAGGATAGCCAAGCAAACTCCAAATCTCTTGAGTTTTGCAGACTTCTTCAAAGGCCAGAGAAATGCAAGGAGCAGCTGGTGGGTGTTCTGTTGGAGGACAACTAGAGCTGGCCCCTCCTGACCAGGCTGATCCCTCAGCTTCTGAAAGTCCTGACTAATGTGTGGCTCAGTCAAAATACCTCAAATCACTGCTTTAATTGGAGAGGGAACCAAACACAATTTCTAGATTAAATGTTAACGTAAGACTACAGTACTTCTGCTTTTATTCTGCCATGAGGGAAAATTGCCATTGTTGAAAATTTCACATTTGGGATCTGACAAACAAATTAAGGGTCGCGACATGTTGTCTGCACCAAGGAATCCATGTTGGGCTTTATCAGAGCCACGTTGACTCTATTGTAAAGGGTTCAATGGCTCTTTGTTTAGACCATTTTGATTCAATGCTATCAGATTGCGCTGATGGGAATAAACATGAAGGATTGCCATTCTGTTCATTGCGGTTGTGATTGTGAACAAAAGCACATTCTTCTAGGCTTCCCTAAATTTTCATTGATAGCCTTGGCCACACAAGCAGGCAGAACCACTCAGTATCATTACAATTCAGTGGCAATTCATCCAAATACAGCTAGTTCGTATGTTAAATGAAGAGAAGACATGATGCATGGTCCCATTTGTTCACATAAGTGTGTTTCTTTGTAAAGTCTCTGCCAATCCAGTTGGACTTGGGAAGCCAGACTTCAATTACTGCACAACAACTCCTGCATTACCTGTCACCAGAAACACCTTTCTATAGCTCAGCCATTCATTCCATGTGGGATCCATTCATTCCTCTGGGGATATGCAGAATTTTTTTGCTATTGATATTTTAACAGAAGAGTGCACCAACAATGGAGATAAGTTTCCAGTTTGTTAAACAGATGAAAATGCACATACAATATACACGAACAGGGGGCCAGCATATTCAGAAGATGGAATAAACATTTCAGATTGCAACTGGGAAACTGAGCATTTGAAAGCAAACAAGCCAATCCCTCATTCCACCCTAGCCCCACAAGTTTTTCTACCCACCCATCCTAAACCTACCACCTTCCCTACATTTTTTGGAAATGTTCATATTTTTTTTTCAAGGGTGGGGCAATATTTAAACATGTAACTCCCTTACCTGCAGTCAAAAGAGAAACAATGGTGTTACCATAATTATTTCTAGAAATATCAGCAACCTCTATATTTTGTAAAATGTCTGGAAATGTTGTCTTGAATGTCTTATAGCAGATCTCAAAGTGTAGTCTGGGAGGCCCTGAGGCCCTTTCAAAGGATCCAAGAAGTCAAATAAATATAAAAATATAAACTAAATATTTCCTCAGATTTAATTTCTAAAACAGTGCATATTAATAGATACAACCCATCTAAACCAAAGCTCTTTGAGATTCTTAATCATTTTTAAGGATGTAAAATGGTCCTAGAACTAAAATGTCTGAGACTCACTGTTTTAGCACATATAGAAAGGTGTTTTTATGGGACTATATTGAAATAAGTGACCCCTTCCATATGTGTGATAAGTACCACTGTACAATCTTTTGAAATCTGTATCACATTTTTGATAAACTGTTGAATAACCTTTGACATGGTGAATTCCTAGTTTATGCTCGTTTTGATAAGTTAGCAAAATGTGGAGCCCTAACTCATCGGCCTTCTGTCCCAATCCCAAGGAATTCAAACATTCATAATTAACTCTTTTGAGAAGAAATGTTGAATTAGTAGGACGTCTTGATCATTGTTCTAAGAATTGGTACAGCTGAACTGAGAGAGACATTTATGAAAAGATTCAGTCTAGAATATCAGTCACGAAGCACCTCTGCGGAAAATCATCCCAGTCTCAAAGATGTCTCAGCCCACTGGTAAATCGTACAGAAAGGTGCGTTAACTTGATACATTTTCTTTTCTGTGGTAAAGAGCAGCTTTGGGGTCATTTTAATTGGGGAAAATGGCATGGAAACAAAGAGGAGAAATTCCCCCCTCCCAACTCAATGATACCTGCACTTTTGTTAACTTACTGTTAACCCTTTCCCCACTTCCAAATGGTGGGGATTCCTATATTCCATAATTTTTGAATCTCTTCTCAAAACAGCCCTTTCAAAAAAAAAAAAAAAGGCTGAAGTAGATGATCAGCTTCAAGATAGTCACACTTTTCACAGTGCAGACAAGATTTCCTTTGATTAAACCGTCTACTTCCAAATGACAGATCAGGCAAAGGATTATTTAACAGATGACACTGATAGGCAGGGCCATCCCTGCCACTTCCATAAAGCACAGCGGGTGTTCAACCTTCCCATGTTATGGGCAGAATAAAATAGCGTTGTGGCAGGATCATTTGGGGTTAACAACTGCTATTTGCAACATCTGAAAACTGTTATTTTTTTTTTAGCTGAGGTTTATCCTGTAGCTTCATAAACTTTCCATTTCAAATTAAAGAGCTTCCTTTTAAAACTATAATAAACTTTTATCTTGAAAAATGGTGTGTGCCTTTTAATCATTTCAACATATTTACTTCAATTAGGTTTTTTAAAAGTTTACAGCACTGTTCTTAATTTGAGCTGTGAGGTTTCTTCTATATTCAGCTAACATCAGCTCACCCAGATACCCCTGTGAGGGTGCTGACAAGACTACCACCATTTTAGACTTCACAATCTCCACTTTAGAATCCACTGTCCACCTTAATCTTGTTGATGAAGTGCCAAACAAAGGGGTGCACGTCCAGAGAAACAATAATTTGACGTTATTACAAAATCGACTTCTCGTACCGTCGTAGTGTTGTAGACTGACAACGACAACAAATTTTATTCATTGTACTTAGATCTTAGACAATGGTTGTCCAGAGATATCTTTCGGGAAAACTTCTGTCCGTCTTGTATTTATGTTATTTACTTTTTTTTTTAGAATAAATACTGATAGGCATAATTCAATTCAAAATGCTGGTTATTATCTAAAATCCCTATACGATGCAGCACCAGAATCTATCAGATAATGTTGCATCGGAATGGAATTTGACATCCTGTAGAAACATCTAAGGAGGCCTCTGAGAGGTGCCTTGGCAGGGACTGAGGGATAACATTTCTCAGTGGCAGCCCCCACCCTCTGGATTACTCTCTCTGCCGATGCCCACCCAGTCCCTGTACTACTTCTGTTTAGAAAACCAGTGAAACCAATACTGTTCCAGCAGAGTTTTGGTTCCCATAGATTATGGATTGCTGTCAGAATGGTTTTGGCTCATATATTTTTTTGTTTGTTCCTTTTTCTTAGGATTATTATATTATTATTTATATATTATTATAGATAAAATATATAAAATTATATATGTTTCCACTACATTAACTTGGTTTGTTAGCTAACCACAGGCTGGAGTGGGCTGTAAATACTGTCAGTTGGTAAATAAATAAGTATGACAAACGTAACTTTTTCCCAAGAAATCTCTACCCCATTTCTTGATTTTATTCTATGTATTAAATTATTTATTAAATTTGTTTGCTGCCCATCTTACGGCAAGGTGCCTCTGGTCAACTTACAACAACAAAAACAAATCACAAATATATATACAAATGTAAAAAAAATCATAATAAAAACATAATAAAAACACAAATTATAAAATAAAATGAATAGATGGGGAAGAAAGGATCAGAATGTACAGAGGGGGGACAGAAGCTGTTATGAGTTACTCAATCACCTCCAATGTGTCCTCCCCCATTGGGGTCCCAACCTAACTGGCAAGGCTCCTGCAGAATAATAATAATAATGATGATGATGATGATGATGATGATGATGATGATGATGATGATGATGTTGGAAGGGACCTTGGAGGTGTAGATCAGGTTGGGGGACGAGTCCGTCCTTTGGGATATGGTAAAGCCTGTTTACCGACAGGTCAGAGAAGAATTTTTGAAGGTCACAACCGCGTAAGTGGCGAAGACCTCCGTCCAAGTTCCACTGGTTAATTGTTCTAACTGTCAGGAAGTTTCTCCTTAGTTCTAGGTTGCTTCTCTCCTTGATTAGTTTCCATCCATTGCTTCTTGTTCTGCCTTCAGGTGCTTTGGAGAACAGGTTGACTCCCTCTTCTCTGTGGCAGCCCCTGAAATACTGGAACACTGCTATCATGTCCCCCCTCGTCCTTCTCTTCATTAAATTAGATATACCCAATTCCAGCAGCCGTTCCTTATATGCTCTAGCCTCCAGGAAAGTTAGGAGCATGGGAACAATCTCGCCACAGGGGGTGAGATGTTCCAAAGAACCAGGGACATGGCAGAGAAGGCTCTTCTCCTGGACCCTGATGGGACCTGCAGCATGCCTCATCTGCCAGCAGGGGTGGGCAGGCCCATCCCAAAGGAGTGAGACAGTTTCTCAAGTTACCTGGACCCATGGCATGCAGGATTTTATAGGTAATAACCAACACCTTGAATTGCATCCAGAAGTAAACTAGCAGCCGCTGCAACTTGCAGAACAGCGGTGTGTCATGGGCCATTCTAGGGGTCCCACAAACTGCTCGGGCTATGGCACTCAGCACCAGTCGAAGCTTCCAAATGTTCTTCAACGGTAACCCCATGTAGAGCGCATTGAGGTAATCCAACCGTGAGATGCCCAGGGCATGAATGACTGAGCTCCTGATCTAGAAAAGGCTGCAACTGGCACACAACCCAAAGTTGTGCAAAGGCTCTCCTAGCCACAACTGCCATCTGCTCTGAGCAGGAGTTGTGAGTCCAGGAGAGCCCCCAAGTTGTGAACCAGGTTTGTCTGATGTAGTGCTACACCACCCAAAGCTAATTGATTGAAATTTCTTGCAAAAAGATCAAAGCACCTGAATACGGGTGTAAGAAGCAATGTGTAGTATTCATAAAATGAATTAAAATCCAGGGAAAATCATAACATTAATAAAAGCCAGCAATTGGGGTTTTTTTTATAGAAAAACACATTCCCTGCCTCCAAGGAAGTAAATGTTTTTCTGTTAATGGAAGGAATTTAGAAATATCTCTTGGTGAATATCCCAGGGAAACCATCTCTCTAGGATGTTTTGAATATCCACCATGCAATAAATATTTCATATGATACAGTATTATTCCCTGACAATACACTCTTTATTTAAGTAGCTCTTCTGACTTCTGGGGCACCAATGGTTTCTCTGGTTTAATAGAGCCGTGGATGAAGTTTCTCCCATAAACAGAGCATTGAAATGCCATCTCCTCACCCCACCCACACGCGGATGCTCTAAGGGGAAATATGTTTTGAGTTCCAACCACATTGCGCTAAAAAATTATTTTATTCCATGTGATTTCCCTGATGACTCGAAATAAAATAGATTTTTCTTTCACAAAAAAGAATATTATCTAAGTTCTGGATGTCTAATAAAGCATAGTGAATATCATAGTTCAAGTGAATATCACCCCCTCCATCTCAGGATGGAATTTTAGTTTGTGCAGCCAACATCACACTCGATCCTTGATGCATGAAGAAGGGAACTAAGGATGGGCTGGAGCATCTCCTATAATGAGTGCATTTACATTGTTGCTTTCTTCTGAAAGTGTCCGAATATTGAGGAAAAATTGGTTCTAAGAGACATTATAAGAGGAAATATGATCAAACGAAAGCTTCAAAAACCATTTTACCCCTGATTTCCTCCTGGACTTCTGCCAAGGTCTGTGGTTTCCATGCCGTGTCCTGGACCATCTATGCTAGAGGCCTCTGAGCAGCCATTTTCAGCCCACAGGGTTGTAGGGAACGTGAAATGATGGCTCATAACTCCCTATCAGTGCTACTGATTTTGGAAGAGAGCTACAGAGGGTAGATTGCAAGACCCATCTCCTGAACCTGAAAAAAACTCTGTGCCTTTTCATATTAGTATTAGCCCTTTTTTCCCCCCAGTAGTTTTAAATCCTAGATTTTCTACTTCCAGGATATGAATTAGAAAATGCATTACAGCTCTGGGAAGATGTAGGAAGGGTATTTTGATCAAGTCGCTTCAACTTTCTACTACTGGGTGAAGCTGTCTTTGGATCATAAAAGCATAACTGCCACTGGGAAGCTGGCTTGAAACTGCTTTAATGTGCCCTTCCCTATTACCCAGGTCATGGGTTGAAAGAGTCCTCCATAGAGAACAGTCTACATTTAAATCTCCATTCTCCAGCATCGTAAGGTTAATTATGCTTTTATGAGATCACCTGAGAAACTGAGTCACGTTGAAAGTGAACTTTGCTTCCATAATAGCAATGGAGTCGTAGCATTTAATTTCCTCAGGAAAATGTCATCTCTTTCCCAAGAAGATGCTTAAATGCCTAACTGAAAAGGAGATGTGAATGCTCTGATTTCCGAGAATGGAAATGTACGTACTGGGTTACTTGAAGTAAACCTGTACTGGAACCATGCTTTGGAGGGCAGCCAAGCAAAGATGTATAAGATCAAGGAATTGGGAGGAGGGTATTTTTTCCTTTTTTTTTAATCAAAGTTGATAGTTTTATTTCTCCCTGCCTAAAAATGATAGGTAACCTTGCCACATAATGCCACCTGACAGGGCATATCGGGAGCTACAGGCTGCTCACCCCTAGCCCCGAAGTAAAAATCCAGAGTAGCATCTGGCAGGTCTTTGTGCCCCTAATAAGCTCGGAATCACTCTGAAGTTGCTGAGATTGACCTTAATAACCCTCCCTTCTAGGATTCCCTCTGGAAGTGTTCCATTAAAACGCTGGTCTTTTATACGTCATTTCCATCACTTCTCCTTGTCTTCTAAATAGAACTATTTAACGCATCTTTCTTGTGTATGCAAATTAAAATGTTTCTTTTCAGTTCATACACACTGAAACAATAGTATTTGTTGGAATCTTTCTTTCCTTCTTTTTTTCATGAATTTGCATTTAAAAACTAAAGAACAGAACAAAATGGGAACACCAAAAGTTAGAAATCCGATCCCACGAATTCGTCCTTGGGCTCAAGAAATTATTTCCAATATTTATAACAATAGTAAAAGCAGTGACTTGCATTTTCCTTATTTTGAAAATGCTTAGAGTCTGTCTTTTGTAATCTAAAAAGCTGAAATAAGGTAGGCCACACAGAGAATTATCAGTAGCAGTTGACCTTCAAACATGTTCATGTCCTGTAATTTATAAATTATGAAGATAAGTTTGTTCATCAATTCTTTGGAGAGCATACAAGCATCTTCCAAATCCTATCAACTATATTGAATCTACGGTTGACAAAAAAAAAACACCCCATAGTTTTTTTTTCTTTTTCTTTTTTGAAACCAGCCATTTACCACAAATAACAAACACTTGTAGCAGTAGTCACAGTGAGTTATCTCTGAGCAACTCAAAGCATGAAATTCAGTCCTATAAACAATTTGTCAAAGGATTTTTGAGTCACGAGCTAATTAGTAACAACTGATGTCTGAGTATGAACGGATAACCCAGGAAGAGAAATCAGCTAAAAGTATATTGAATTAAATGCATGCTAGGATACATCAAATTTATTTGGAGAGAACTGTTTGCAGACCTTTGGGGATGGCTCTCGAGATAAGGGTAACAACACTGAACCATTTATAGATATTCAAGATATCTACCAAATGTGGCAATGGAATGGATATCAGAGTAAAGATAAGGCTCCAGATGTCTTTGAATGCCATAAAAAAAGACTGAGTTCTGGCTGCATGGAGAAATCCCTTTGGATATGCAGTAACTCTGTTCTGATGGTCAGACTGTGTACTAAACATGGGAATGAACTCCACCCAATTCTTCTCCACATGGCTTTTTTTGTCATAGAATGCCTAGAACGGAGTTCCGGCACCTTTTCTGGATGGAACCTTGTAGGGTAGGCAAGGCGGGTTGTATGACGTGTGTGAGTTCCGGCACCTTTTTTTTTTTTTTTTTTTTACAAAAAAAGCACTGCTTCTCCCCATCATTGCACTGCCTTAAACCTTTATAGGAGGAACTGGGTTGCAAAAGCTAGATTTGCATTAATAAAGGGAATAATTAAATAATGCAGTGTTATAATAACTATTTTATCTTATGCATACTTCTGAAATTATTTAGACAACTTTTTTTGGACCACAGGAGCTAGTAGAGCAGCTCCCAGCAATTCACTGATTTTTTTTTCCAGGCTTTTGCACCAGCCTGGTAAAATAAAGCCATGGTTTTAAACAATTACAGTCATTTTAATGAGTGGATACTTTAAAGCACTTAAGAAACCGAAAATGCTGCTTTAACAGCAGTGAGGTGATACCTTCCTATTTAATTATTTTTACAGCTCTAGTAACCATACACTATGTGAACATGTAGGCTAAGAGATTCGCTTTGCAGCCAAAGGTTAAGACTGATACTTGCTTTTAAACTCTTGAACCCATGTTGGTGCAGAAGGAAAGTTGATAAGTAAGTAGATGAATAACAGAAAAGAGAGAAGCATAAGCTCTAGAGTTGGCCATGGAATAATATGGAAATCTATATAATCTTTTCCCCAGTCTTATGCTTTCTAAATGTACTGATCTACAGTTCCTATGTTCCTTCGGTCAGGCTAGCCACTGACATAGGGTTAAGGGAAAAGTCATCTATATCAACTGGCAAAGCAGGTAAGAGAAATTATAGCTGCTCTCCCAGCCTCTGAATTAAAGTGGTTGGGACTCTCTATGAGTTTTGTTGATACATATATGGGGGGGGGGGATGTTGGCTGGATTTTGTTCTTTATCTTGTCCTTTTCCTATTTCTTTTTTTAGTGTTGCCTTTTTGAATTGTCATTTTATTCTTTCTCATAATGTGAGCCACTAATGTTGGAGCTGGATGGTAAATTCAATTCAATTCAATTATTGAATACTATAAAAATGATTTGGGGGAAATGCTTCAGACCTCATACTTTTCTGCTACTTTTTAAAGCAGCTATGTCTTTATTCGGGGTTCCTTGTGAGTCTGAAAAAGCATGTGGCTGCTTTAAGGAATAGCAGAAATACTTCCACAAGATCCTAGCCATTTCTTCCAAATCATTTTGAAAGCATGCCCAGATCTTTTAATTGTGGTATTTATACCATGCTTTTCTTCCATTGTGCAGCTCAGAGCAGATGTAGAATTACATGGCAATCCCCTAAAAGCAGTGCTTTTTTTCTAAAAAAAAAAAAAAAAAAAGGTGCCGGAACTCACACACGTCATACAACCCGCCTTGCCTACCCTACAAGGTTCCATACAAAAAAGGTGCCAGAACTCCGTTCTGGGCGTTCTATGAGAAAAAAAGCCCTGGTTAAAAGGATTCAGTTATGTTAAGTTTCTGCATGGCTACTTTATGATATGGTTTTGAAACACATTATGGGGCCAGAGCTTGCCCAACACATTCTCCTGTCTGACACAAATCAGGCTTTAATCTTATTTGAACACTAGGAGTGGATTTGCATTAACCATCTTGGGGAGGGGGGTAAGGGATGCAAGAAATCATTAATAGTTTGGCCCTTCCCAAACTATTCCCAACCCCTTTTCCTTGCCATGGGTCACTTTTGAAGTAGCCTCCTCACTCTGTCCAATATTAGAACTGGTCCTGATGCTCCAGCACTCTAAGATCTCATTAGTTTTTTCAACCAAACTTGGCTGATACTTTGGGAGACTATGTTGTTAGGAATTCTCACCAATCTGAAATTTGAAGGAAACAGGTAAGAGATTTGAAAATTCACCTGTAAGAAGGAACTGGGCCCAGAATAGAGTAATTCCTAGGCCTTCTAGAAAATTCCAAGCATTTCTACAAACCTGAATGTTGAAAAGGACACAGATGGATTGTTGAATATTATTACTAGGATCCAGTCAGAGCATTTAGAATCACAAGCAGAGCAGATCCTGGATCACAGCAGAGTTGCCACTCACAATGTTTTCCTCCGCTTCACATGCTCTAGGCCAGTGGCCCCCAAACTTTTGGACACCAGGGACCAGTTCATTGAAAAGAGGTTTTTCTACAGACCAGAGGGAGCATGGTTTCGTGTGCTGCCTGCATCCTGTGGATAGGATTTTGTTTGTTTGCATGGCCCGGTTTCTGGCCTCCAGTGGACCGGTGCTGGCCCACGGACCAGGGGTTGAGGAGCCCTGCTCTCGGCTTTCATTGCAAGAGAAAGCAGAAACATGTGGATCAGATTGGTCAAATAGTATTCGGCAGGTCCCTGTACCTGCTACATGTTCTGGAACCACTCTGAAATGTTTACAGTTGCATGCACTGATGTATGTGTATCAAGAGTGTCTTCATTATTTACAGAGCAAATATTGTGTAATTATTCCAAGTTGAGAATCACGAGCCTATTATCTGTGATACTGTAACACTTCAGCTATTTTGCACTTGATCATGAAGTTGTTAGGCACTCTACACCCCACCAGGAAATCTGAAATGAAGCAATCTGAAACAAGCATTGGTCTGACTAATGTTTAATATTTTGTCTGCTAGAGTTCCAAGCAGAAAGTCATTTACAACAGCGTAACCAAAACCCATATTTATATGCAGTTTGCTTCACTTTTCATCTAATGCCCTCAGTGATATACAGAAATCCACTATTTGATCAGGGGACCTGACTCCAGAGGCTTCATGGCTTGCAAACCACAGCCAACTAATAAGTACCCTGCAGCTTGTTTGTTAAAATAGATCTGTGCTGGCAGACACTCAAAAACTCTCGCCTTTGAAAACTTAGAACCCTTCCACTTGCCCAGCCCATTGTGTGGCAAGCAAGACAATAAAAACTCCAACTCTTCTGAAGACTTCAACAATTAGACATAAGTTAATTATACAGCTGTGGTAAAAGCAATGCCTTGTTTCAACCTGGTAGATAATCGAATTTCTTTCTTTGGGTCATGTTTTCTAGAAATGTAAAAGAAAGCAGAGAACCCGTGTATGCAGCATAATGGTGCCATTTCCTTCTTAAATGAAAAGGCAACTGCATATGAAGGTAGGATCCGAAAACCGAAGGTCCAGTGTTTTTTACTTTTTTTTTTTCTGTCATAAATAAATCCTGAAAGAACGTATCAAACTCTACATAATAAAAATGGACGACAGTAGAGAATTCTCTCTTTAAAGAATTACCAAATGTAAATTTATATGCGGTGATATTTTGTTGAGTCGAAGGTACGTTAAACGAAGAAAAAGAAAAAAAATCTTTTTAAAGCAATAACTGTGGACATAGCTCTGTCCTATATATAACAAAACAAAAATCCTTGCAAATCACCGTAAATGATATGTCTTACACTGTTGATTTCTAGCGCAGAACTACGTTTACTAATTATATATATAAAATACATGATTTATTATATAATCACATAAAATGATTTAATTAAATCTTACAATTTCCAGAGTGTAATAAATTCTGACCTAATTTCCTACCAAAGGAAAGTAAAATCTCCCTTGCGTCATGTTTAGCTCCTAATAATTCCATGGAGATGTTTTCTTGTCAAGAGGGACAAGAAAAAATGGTAGGGAAATACCATTACCTTATTCTAGTAAATATTTTCAAATTCACATACTAGACTATAGCTGTGGGATTTCCTCAAGAACTCCGTTCAAGGAGCAACCAAATTCCATCCTGCTTAGCAAAAGTTGGCCAGATGCCATCATCCAGTTTGGTGCAATAATTTAAGGCAGAGATCCCCAGTCTTTTGGGCACCAGGGACCCGTTCCGTGGAGAGAGGTTTTTTCATGGACCGGAGACTGTGTGGTTTTGTGTGCTGCCTGCATCCTGCGAATGGGGCTTTGGTTGTTTGTGCAGACCGGTTGCTGGCATGCTACGGCTCGGTACTGGTCCATGGACTGAGGATTGGGAACCCCTGGTTTAAGGCTAGAAACTAAGAGACTGTGAATTCTAGTCCCACCCAGCTGGGTGACAGCACACACACTATCAGGGAAGAAGACAAGGGCAAACCATTTCCAAAAATGTTGCCAGAATACTGTAAGAACTAGTTCAGGCAGCCAGCAGGAATCAACACTGACTTGTAAATATCCCTGCTGTTTCCGTGCAGTGCATGCTTGACATACAGTGTTGGTGCATACACACATGCAGAGGCAATCATGTAAGCCTGGAGCAACAGCTTGTTTTAATAAATGGAAGAGAGATGCTTTGTACACTGAAGCATTTGTGCAGCTCTTTTAAAACTGGTTTGCTGTCATAATAACTTCCCAGTTTCACAGAACAAACAAGCAGCAGCTACAGAGATAGAAAAGTAGGACAGAAGGAAAGAAGAAAGAAGAAAACATAAATACCACTTACTATATCATCTAATTTGCCCTTCTGTCTAGATCAGCCCTCTTCCTTTTGCAGAGTTCTAAACAACGACTTTATATAGTATGGATTGTTACGTACCTGTAGGGACTCCACAACCTTAGTCATTAGGTTCCGTAGACCTTTCTTAGTCGGAAGTCCCTATGAATTACTTTCGAGATTCCTACGGTCATGTGTGTAAGTGTCAGTTTACAAGAAAGATCTATTTCCAAACACACTTTCGTACAAGGGTGTTATTATATTCACACTCATGTGCCTTGCGTTTAGTTTCAGTGATCCAAAACTTTTCATAAGAAATTTGGAGAGGAACAAATATTGGTAGAACTCAACTTGTTGCATGTTGATGAAGAAGCATGGATGTTAATCTACTTCTTCACCAGTAGGACAAATGGCCAGTTGATGCAGAAATGGGGGCAGTATCTTACACAGAAGAACAAATCATAAGACCAGCCTGTCTGCCTTTTTTGAAAGCAGTAGCCATATAAAATATTAAAAGAACAGAGGATATGCAAAAACGAGCAGGTTGTGCTCAGTTTCACATCAAAACATTTCACTGACATCCCCAATTTTGTTCAGTCTTTAACCAGTCAGTCGGGGAAGTGCCATCCATTGCATTACTGAAAATCCAGAAGCACATAATGTTTATTACTTAAAAGCATGGTTTACATACATGTTACTATTATTGACCATAAACTAGGCTATATTACAAGTCAGGGTGAAATTACTCACTAATTGGCCTGTGAAGATCGTGTTTAATGGAATGTATAAATCTAGCTTCTCTCTGCAAGGCATAAAGGGCCTTATTCATTAAATGTGCACATAGGCAGCTTTTATGCTGAAACAGGGGATTTTGATATATAATTCAAGGTGAAATTATCCACCTTGAGATCTGCAAAATCAAAACATTTTAGTGCTCTAGCTCCTTTTACTCAATGTCAGTTAGTTTTGAAAAGTTGGGTCTTTTCGTCAAATATTATTGAATGGGGGGTGAGGAGGAATAGACAATTTTATTAGATATTTTTGAAACACTGAAGAATACCTATTTACTATGCTACGGAGGAGGGATTGTCAAGCAAGAATCTCACCCAAGTGAGGTTTAGCAACATTTTAAAAAACTGTATAGTACTGCCTAATTTCAGTGGAAACCTGCCATACATGTTACAATTCTTCACAGGAACTTTAAACCTTAAAAACATTTAGGCCTCAACCCAATTCTTCTAGGATAATATTATAACTAAAAGAACATCTTGCTTGGAAGGCATCAGGTTGAGCAAGTAGGACTCTATGCAATGGATGAATTGGATCCTTAATATGCTCATCCTCACTATATACTGCCTTATGATCCAAAAATGACCCAGAAGTGGAGGCTCAGATTTACAATACTTAGGGGTAGATTAACCCCAGATTGTATGGAAAGAGCAATATCATCAGGGGAGTTAATAGCATTATGGGAAACTAGTAAAGGGATTATAGGACATTCCTTTCACACATTGCAATAAGCATACAATATTACCAAACATTTATTCAGCCATTCCAAATATTCATAAATTGTGTAAACATAATCTAAGGTATAATCAAATATGGTGCTTCTCGCTATTATCAGTGGCACAAATGCATTTGCCTGGCTTGGCTTTTTAAAGGAAATGAAAATAATATAGGGACAAGAGAAGGAGAACTTTTTCCCAGCAAGCTAATGTCCCAGGGGAAAAAAAACATCCTATGGATGAGACCATACATCATGGAGAGAAGGAGACCTTGCTCCTTAAGCAAAGAGCAGCCTCATTTTCTGTCTGTCTGTCTGTCTCTCTCTCTCTCTCTCTCTCTCTGTTTGTGTGTGTGTGTGGTTTCATGACTTAGGTGTGATTTAAAGCAGGGACAACTTTCTGCTTCCGCCAAGGCCAGTCTTTTAACCACCACATTAGATTAACCCCTTGAGCCGACCTCTTCCTCAGCTGCTTTCTCTCTCAATCGGTATAATAAGAACCATCTGTCAAATTAGGCCATATTCACAATGAATGCAGAATTGGGGGTGGGGGGGTGGCATATAGGAATTTCTTTCCTTAATTGTTCACAACTCATAATACCAGAGGAATGAAGCACTGACTTAACGGGTGAAATCAACAAAATCGTTAGAGGATTTGAAGGCTTGAAAAGTGACTTTAGAACTATCAGATAGAAACTGAAGATAGAATGGCACCTAACTAGAATAAGCTGTGTTTTATTCTGTGGGTTACTTTTGTGATAAAAGCCAACGGCCATGACTCACCACATGTAGCATTCCATCATATAATCAAATAAATGCAAGGAAATATACAATATGTAACCCTAAAATTGCCAATTGCTTTCCAAGCATAAATTAAGGTGCTGATATTAACCTTTAAAGCCCTAAACAGCTGGAGGGGCTGCCTCTGCAGCTTTAATCCAGTCCCACTGCTAACATTTGCACGAGCTGCCCTTCCAAAATGCAATAACGCTCACAGGCTTCTCTGATGCACCAAAAAGGGCTTCTCCTGCATTACTCCTAAGTACTGGTGACACTCCCTGCGGAGTGTCCCACTTCCTTGGGCCCCACTTGCTCAGCATTTACAAAAACTGCAAGGCTCCCTTTTACCACCCTTTCAGGAGCAAGAATTTCCACTATTTCTTCTATTTCCTTTCCTCTCCTCCTCCGTCCCTTCAATAATATTGACTCCTGATGACTGCCTGGGCTGCCTGCAATTTTCTTGAAAAAAGTTTACAGAAATGGCTTGCCATTGCCCGTTTCCTAGGGCTGAGTGAGTGGGACTAGCCCAAAGTCACCCAGCTGGCTTCGTGCCTAAGGCAGGACTAGAACTCAGAGTCTCCCAGTTGCTAGCCTGGTTGCCATAAACCATTACACCAAACTGCCTCTCATCTATTTCTGTCCCATGTGTATACTTATTTTGTTTCAGCTGTAAAGTGCTTCGAGCTGGTTTACTTCCAAGAAAAAATCCAATCAGCAAATAAATAAAACAATAAATGGAATAAGAACTCCCAAGTTCTTATAATTAATGAACTGGATTGTAATCAGCAACTGCTGGGCTGGGAGGATTCAAGATCTTGTTAGCCTGTTGAAAGATATTCTCATTTCAATATTGTTTTGAAAGGCACCCCATTTATCCCATCCACTGTTTTGCACTGCACAGTTATGTTCACTGGCCACACCCACCTTCCCCTTTTTGCTCTAATATTAGGGGTGTCAAACTAGCGGCCCACTGGCCAGACGCGTCATCCAGAAGCCACACCCACCCCATTGCCGGCAATGGCAAAACCGTCCCGATATGTTGCATGATGTCACGTGACATTGAGAGTTTGACATGAATCAACGCTCCAGCCAGTGGGGGAGACCAAATGCAAGAGGCCCTTGGCAGGAGCCAAGCTGATTGACTTAGGGGGTTAATCGGCTCTGTTTTCCAAGATGGTTGGAACTGCCAGGTGGATGCATCCCTGGCATGTTGCAGAGGATCCAAGATTGCCAATTTGAAATAGTTTCTCATTAACATTTTAGAAGTCTGTCACTGCCTTTTCTATCTATAATTGCTGACTGGATCAGCATTGAAATCTTTTATTTACGCAGGAATGGTAGGCAGTGAAATCTGGCACTGCTAATGCAAGTATAGGCATGCAGGCTGGGCTCATCCAGATAAAGCAATATTTTTGGTCATGTGAAAGCATTCATGATGCCTATGAAGGTCACAAGGCCATTATACAGTATTGAGAGTGGCCCAAATATGTGTCTGGAACTGATCTAACATCACTATGTGAGCTCTTGTTTTTAAGTAAGTATATAAAGTATGTACAGTTAGGGATTAACTTCTATTGCAGAATTTGATGTATTTTCTCCTTTCTTCACTTGAAATGTTATTAGTATTTTTCCTGTTAATGGTTGATATCAGATTTTATTCTAGAAAATAAATACCACTCTGACTGCTATTATTTTAAATATATAACCAAACCAGTTTCCTTACAGTACCAGATTAGCCATTCTTAAATGTAGTAATGTATTTTATCCAGTGAATGGACATTTGTGTGTGGGGGGGGGGGAGGAGATTTGAATGTTACACAATCTGATGGTGGGGAAAGCATGATAACAAATACAACAGAAACATCTTTAAAAGATATTGTTTCATATTATTTAAGAATATAGTACAAAACAGTACAGTACAGATTTATTTTAAGATGTTATAAAGTTTATATGCAAAACTAGGCGTCTTGGCTGTCTTTTGCTGGGCATGGAAACTAATGTTCCTGGTTTAAAAGACTGGTAAAGCTCAAGCAAAAACCTATAACCTATATGAGTTTTGGGCTCAGAGAAATAATAAGGTACTTCCTAAATGTAATATTTTGCTAGCAGTAGAAAAAAAACATCCTTTTCTTTTTTTAAAGAACATTTATTATTATTATTATGTATTTACTTAAAATTGAGCTTATTGGGGGGTCTCTGAAATGGAGTGGTCTTTCTCTCTGTCTAGAAATGGAGGCTCCAGTAGCCCAGGGCCGCTGCCAGCAGTGCAGAGGACTGAAGAGGGATCATGGTGCTAGATCCACATTGGGGAGGGGAAGGAAGGATCTCCTTGCTTTCTGTCAGACCTCTGGATCTCTCCTGCTCCCCGTTTCATCTTCTCCACAACTTCCCTTTTGATCGGGTTCTAAAAATTCATTTCAAACCATTTCCACATTGGTTTGTGGCACATTCTCTCTTATCACCTTTCTGCACGCATTTCTAAATTGCGTGTTTTCATTCATAATTTTCCTGGTATACAGTACACATTTCTAAAATGATGCCCCTCTGAATATCATATGGATTAATGTATATTTCCCTTAATTTACATAGTTTTGAGCAAATGAAACTACCCCTTTTCTTTAGGGATGCCCTTTGAATGTGGTTGAGGCTCCAGTTCTATAAGAGTAAATTGTTTTAAGTTAGTGTAAATCTATGAGAGGAATAAAAGACTGCTGCTTTTACTTGTGGGCTGGTAAGATCGGGAATAGATTGTTGTAGGCAGAGATTTAAATGGATTTGCTTCTGAATGAAGCTGAGGAGCATCAGGCTAAGCTCTGAGACCTCAGCTTCAGACACCACACAGTGACATTCCACAAACCCCACTGGCATTTGCACTTTAGCGCCTCTCTTGTAAATCTGGTTGGTTCCTTGCTATTCCCATTGTGTTCTCTCATATTTTTGCACTAAAATGCACTGATCAATAAGAGTCCACCTTCTGGCACACTCTGTGTTTCGCCACAAGGTGCCTAGATGAAGAAGAAACTTTTCCTGGAGTGTAAGTGCAAGGATCAGGAAGAAAAAGAAACACATGCAGGAGAATTTCTGCTTGCTTTAGAAGCATTCACGTCTTTTGTGGCAGAGAAACAATGAGGAGAAAAGATTCCATCTCTTCAAGGACTGTTGGGAACAGGATTTCCAGTCAAGAAATAGTTTGAAGGGCACTTGGTATTTTTAAAGAGCAAGTTGGAAGAGCACAACTTGAAGTCCACCTCAGAAGACTGCAGGACCACCACTGCAGTTGAAGGATGCCATGGTTTTCCTAGAGGTGGTGTGTAATAGAAGCTGCACTCAGAGGGGATACAAATTGCCTGTTGCCTCCTTGTGTGCCCAAATACACCCTGGGAAAGCTGGTAAATGCAGGCATATCATGAGGATCCTAAGACTCTGGAACACTTTTTGTTCACAGAAGAGCAGTGTACAATTCAGACTCCTGTGAGTCTGTGTACTTGAAGTATTTGAAGTATTGAATATGACAGACAGGAGAAGTCATTACATACACAAAGGAGCAATCCTTAAATTTTGCAGCGCTTTGGATTCAAAGGCAAAAAAACGTTTTGGAGATTGAACACTGAGCAGCATGAACATGGCATCTCTCATCTCAGGTTTTTAAGCAGCTGCATTTGTTCTTGGGATCCTGAGGCAACTGCAAGGGGCAGCCACACAAGCCCCCTTGCTCTGAAGAAGCCTTCTGTGCTTGAATCTCAAATGCTGCACCCCTTTACCAATCAGATTACACCTAATTTGAAATCCAATTATCCACCACCTTTGAGAAACCAGATTCTGGTAGCCAATAAAAAAAACACATACATTTCTCAGCCACAAAATGTTGAGCATCCCGGTCATAAGGACTAGAAACTCTTCTTCAAATGGCTAAATTCTGCCTAACATTCCGGTCTGTGACACATGATGGAGCTCAGTATGGATAAAAGTAAAAACAAACATTTTGGCAGTCATGAGATATATAACATAGAGATGGGGGGGGGGGAGTTACACAGCCTCTTGACTAAACCCAGTCATTTGGCTGGCTCTGCTTTTACTAATTAGACAAATATGAGCTATGTCTGGGCCAATTCTGGGATATGTGTAGGTCGTTGATAAACAGCAAGAGAAGCAAGCATTAATTAAAGGTGGGTGGTCACAAATTTCTCTTCCCCACTCCCCTCGAACAAAACAATTGAAACAATGGCCTCAACTAAATTCGGCAGTTCTCCTGCTACCTGGAGCAATGAGTAGCTTTGCTTAAGCCCTGCCCTCACTGCTCCAACAGAGTTAGTGTGCCACGGTGCAAGAAAAGTCTTTGCGATTCTGATCCAGTGCTTCAATCACTGAGCTCGCCTTGTGACTGACTATCAACAGAGATTTCCTCTGATGGCAGCAGTGGAGTCAGGTTTTTAGAGGCAGAAACTGGAACACTGGCTAAGAAAAGTCAGGTTTGGACCAAACTAATTTTTACCAGCTATAGTTCAATATGATTTCTATTTCGTTTTGAAACCAGGCACTCTGTTTAATCCCAGCCCACTAAGGTTGGTGTTACTGCAGTCCTGAAGTCACTAACCCCACCAATTTGGAATACGGAGCCCAGCTGAAGTTTGCCGTGTGCGGCCTGAAGATAATATTACATGACACCATGAAAACAGCTGTAATTCCAGATTATGGATTTACTATGTCAAGATTGAGTATAAATTCTGGTTTTAACAACCCCAAACCGTAAGATTTGTGTTCAGGAAATGTTATTTAGCAAAGCGTTTTGGAGTCTTTCCTGCCTAGAATGGAAGACTATCCTTTCTACTCTTATCAGCCTAATAAAAAGGGACACCTGGTTTAATTTGAGGTGTAATGCTGCCCCCTTCCGAACATTCTGGATATTGTAGTCCCACACTGGATATTTCTTGGTTGAAGGAACTGCAACAATGTTAATACCACATACAACACAATCCCTCCCAAATCACACACCCAAAGATCACCCCCTAACAATTTACTATTAGATACAGAAGGAATCTTTGCATCTATAATGCAAATAGTGTCACTGCTTTATAAATGTGTGTTGACAATGGAGTGGAAAAAAACTCCTTTTTTCCTGACGATGAACTTGACCTGGACAATAGACCTGGTTCAGTGTAGACTATTCTTTTGTAAAGATTTTCATTGATTTAAGTGTTGAGAATGAGGAAGGCAGAGCATCTTTAAAAGATTTGTTTTTCTCTCCCAAGGCGGAATGATTTTCTCATGATAAAGTACCATGTAATCGACAAGCTCTGGTCCGGCAACAGAATGTGGCAAAAACAAGAGTTTCCACAAATATTGTTGCCTGTGACAGTTGATTATAATGGAGATCATGTGACTTGCGCATTTGTGTGTCAAGCAGGATGTCTGTATACATGGATTAGATAAATGAATAGATCAGAGAACAGGAAAAAGAACCAAGCGGGGGCGTCTTTTACTTTGAAAAGCTCTGCTTTGTACCATCAAAATTAAATGATACCCTCTTACAAGGTTCTTTACATTTTTAATTAAAAGTGAAACGTGGCATTTCATTGAGCTGAAGAATTTTGGTTAAACTCAGTATGTTTACAAATTGAAATGAGGCCATCAGACGTAAGAACTAGAAATTCAAGAGATATTTTCTCTGTCCCAGGTAATTATGACCTATAGCTTAATTGTGAAATGTTATTAGTGGTTGGTTTGTTTGGCGGGGGGGGGGAACAGTGTATAATTTGGTCAGGAATTGGGAAGGGAAACAGAATTTCTTATTTTCTCTTGCAATTTCAATTTTCATTTTGTTATTATTATTATTATTATTATTATATTATTATATTTGGATTTATATCCCGCCCTTCTCCTCGCGGACTCAGGGCGGCCTTCCTTACAGAGTTACCCCTCGCAAGGAAGATTGCAACAACACATTAAAAGATGAAACATGATTGAGTAACATGGCGACAGGGTCACGGATAAAAGAATAGCGAAACCACTGCAAATTATCTTAATTGTCTGGGCTCCTCCCGTTTCCAGGAGCTGGTGATTAAAAACTTTCTCTGGAGTCAGGACGCTGAAGGCGGTTGGAGCCCTGAAGCCCATCGGGGTCAGATTCCTTTGCCCTCCGCTTGTAATCCATCAGACTTCCTCTTTGGCTTACAAGAACAAAGTCTCACAGCTGGCCAAGTTACAGCTCCATATTCTTAAAATAAGCCATTACGGCCCATTTTGGTATTTATTTTTTCCTAATTAAAAGTCACTTTTAAAAAGGCATTATCTACTTCCTCCAGGATGCAAATTAATCATGGTGTCTATCATTCTAATTGACACAGTCCTGGAAAGCCCACCGTGATGCTAATGGGCACTTAATCAGAGCGTAGCAGTCATGCTGGAGAGGGGTGAAGGTGCTGGCTGACGGCAAGAGAGAGAGAGAGAGAGAGCAAGCAAGCAGAGGGGGGGGGGGGCTGTCTGGATGAAAGCACTTAATATTTAAGTCCTGAAGCATTGATTGAGGTAGAATCTTGCCAAGAAGCTGCTTTCCAAAGAGAAGAGGATATCCACAAGATAAGAAATGTGTTTGGCTGTCTGGTTATTAGAGTACCACTTAGAACAAGGAGAGGCCTGCTGTTGACATCTCCCCCAAGATCAGGGTGCACGACCACCCATGGAGACATAAAAAGAACCACTCAATACAGTAATTGCTCTGCGGTGATTAATGAACCAAAGGCCCTCAGCGAGGAAGAGATTCTGTCATATCTGGTTGAGGGCTCTATGAAGACTAGGCTGTGTCTGTGACTGTTGGATACAGTTTGGAGCCCAAAGGACACACTGAAATGCCAGCACTAACGCTGGATAGTTCAGATTACAAGACAAAGGAATTCTCAGGGCAGTATCCCAAAGATACTTTTTTTTCACAAGGCAACTGGACTTTCCTGTTTTTTCTTTGAAGACATTTTGCTTCTCATCCAAGAAGCTTCTTCAGCTCTGACTGGATGGTGGGGAATGGAAAGATTTATACTTCTTGCAGACAGCTGGTCATTTGCATTCTTTTAACGAGGCGTTAGTGCTACCTGGAGGCTTATCTGTGTCCTCAGGGTCACCTGAGTGGTGCAAATGAGTGTGGAGCCTTCTAGGAACTGCTGAAAGGACTGTGTTGTAGACTGGAGAGAGATGATGTTGTATCCCTCCCCCTCTGTTGAGAGAGGACTGTTCAGTTTTGACATAGGTGGCCTCTTTGACCCCAGCTCACTTTTATAACTGGTTGCAGCATCCCCCTGGTCACGTGACCAGGATTTTTTTTATATTTATTTATTTATTTAGCCAGTTTCTGACATTTTTTGCCACTTTTATTGACCCTCAGAGCCTAGAATTGCAGCAGCTATCTAGATCATAAGCTTTATTTCCAAACCGGCTGTTGTTCCACCAGAGATGTTTTGAACGAGAGCTGGAGGTTCTCTGCAGGTGGCTCAGTCATTTCTTTGCAATTGGTGTATGCCTGTGCAAGCCCCCTACTACTAGTCCAATCTGAATGGTAGCCACACATTCACCTTAATATCACATCCTCCAAAGTCCTGATAACATAAGGTAGCCAGTCCAGCTGTTGGACAAGAGCAGGTCTTCTGGCAAATCTCCCACTGGGATTCCAGGCAAAATGGAATCTTGTTTCCCAATCCAAGGCCTCAGGGAATCCTGGCTCTTCTCTAATGAAAGCCTCAAAAATGAAACAAATCTGTTTATTAGCAAGTTTGTTCCCGTGAAAAACCCTTTGAGGGAACAGCTTTTGCCTGTGAGGCAACAGAGTTTTCAGTCCCTTCACTGGCCAAAGAGCCCCTCTTCAAGTCTCCATCCCAATTCCAGGATAGTACATATGTACTGGGATTTCTCCATTAGTCTAACTTTTGATCATAACCTGTTAACGATGTATTTTCCCTGTGAAAAGATGAACACTCAGGCTAAGGTTCCTAATTTTGAGGGGGAAGGGACACTAATAAATGCTGGAGCTTTATTTACATAAAATAGAACAATTTGGATAATAATCAAGGTATTTCTTTTCAATCTAATTTCTGTCCTCTTTTCTTTTGTGGCTATTTCTATCCATTGTCTTTTCCCTCCTGTCCTTACTTGTGATAGTGATAAATGATAGAGTTATAGAGATGGAAAGTTCGGTTTGGAGAATTGGGTGGTAATAAGTAATGGAGGGGATGGAGGTTTTGTAGGTTGCTGAGGTTGCTTGAGAAATCATCATCCTTGACCTCAGATGTTTTCCCCTCTTATTCCATATAAATGCAAATGTTAAGGGGGAAAAAAATCGCCGGCACATCTCATATCTTCACTGAGCTCCTCTTCCAAGGAAACTGGCTTGTAAGCCTGTTCTAGTATTTCCTGCCACTAGGGAAGTGAGATGTGCAAGGCAATATCCAGAGTTTAATCTGCTTCATAGGCTCAAGCATATTGCAAGCAACATAAAGAGGCTCTAGAGAATTCCATGCTCAAACCACCCAATATTTACTTTCCCTGCAAGACAAGTGGCTATATTAGCAGAAGCATTAACTGAATACATTCAGGATCCAGGGCTCTTTGTCAAATGGGGGATCCTGGGCCGTTGAATTTCCTAACCCCCCTCCTCGCCAACCCCCAATGTTCTGCTGAGAGTAAAAAGCCTACCACTCATACAGGGAGCCTGTGTGTATTTAATGCATCTTCCCTTTCCCCCTTCAACCACTGGACCACAGCTCACGATTCCCCTGCTAGCATGGCTCTATTCTACCTTCAAGAGATTCTTTACCAATTTTCAGTAATGAAATTCTCACAGTAGGGGAACGGATTGTGGACATGTCAGAATTTGAAGAAGTAGAAAATCCAATTTATCTGGTCAGAGAAAAAACATCAAAAACTTTTCTGAAAGACTGGAAACCTTATATGGACTTTTTGCTGAAAGATGAAACAAACGAAACGGTGATTTGGGTATTTGGATTGAAAGACTAAGAACGATGCGGATTAAATGAAGAAATGAAGGGATTTGTATAACACTGAAGAGGGAGAAGGGCAAAAAAGATTGTAAGATCTGTTGAAAAAAAGATCAAAAGACTTTCATATATTTCTAAACTTTAGGGGTTTTTTATCTCTTGTACTTTCTTCTTCCTTCCTCCCATTCTTTCTTTCTTTCTTTCTTTCTTTCTTTCTTTCTTTCTTTCTTTCTTTCTTTCTTTCTTTCCTTCTTTTGATTAGTCTTTCATTGCATTCTATGTACAAATTATGAATAAGCATTTTTTTAAAAAAATGCTTCTCTTACAAAGCTATGAAAGGAAAACAAAACCATAAGGGGGAAAACCCCTCCTTAGTCCCATTCCTTCTCTCAGCATCTTTCACGGAGTCCTAATTCCTGCCAGTCCCTCTCTTTCTCAGCTTTGGAGTGTGCTACTCCTTCCCAACGACCCTTTTACTCTGGCCAGGCAGGAAAGAAAAGTGTGATTGAGAAACCTGAACAGCCACTTAAAGGGCTCCCATTCATCTCGCATTGCTCTGGCAATTGAACTAAAGGGCATGAGGCTTCAACTGTGCACTCTCTGTCCAAGCTTGGGTGTTGTATTTTGGATCAGGTTAAATGACCCTGCAGACACATTAAAAAGGACAACCTCTTCACCACTTAGAGGTCAGAAACAGACTTACAACTGTTCAGGGATCTGAATATCATAACCTCATCAGAACTGATGATGTTACCTAGTTTGGGTAATGAAAATCTTCAAGAAAACAACCAAGCTCAGAGAGCACCAAGGACCCCTCATTTCAACCCTAAGCTACAAATATTCTCCTTTATAGACATCTTGTTGTTTTTCTATGTTCCTGAAGATTTTTCCTATTTATTTTTAGATGAGATAATGAACTTCACTTTCCATTAAAGCAATCAGCTAGCATACAATTATCAGGACCCTAATCTCATATGAGTCTCTTATCAATGCCCAAATCCCGGAGTGATGTCCACACAATATATTTTTAAAGACTTCCTTCCTTCCATAATATGCATTTAAAATAGGAATGGACAATACTTTAATATGTTGAGAAAGGTACCTTTTTTCTTAATTGGCCACTGATGGTAGTAAGGTCCACTAATTCCTTCCTTCCTTCCTTCCTTCCTTCCTTCCTTCCTTCCTTCCTTCCTTCCTTCCTTCCTTCCTTCGACTTTTAGGTTTACTTTTTTTGTTATTTCAAAAAAAGATTGTTTACAGTTAACCTCTGGATTTTGGCAATGCAATTTTAGTGAGCTCTGATAGCCACAAAAAATGGCCAGGGGTTTTAAAAAAAATGACATTGGAGAGCATAGCTTAGTCTCCATTTAAAGAATTAGAACAGTGCAGTGTTTGGACCTATCGCCAAAACCTGCTTTGGAATGTGCAGAAGTGCGAACGCAGCACCTGTCTGCAACACATTCAAGCAGCTGTACTTTCTCAGGAAAAAAACAGCTGCTTCAAGGTGTTACAGACAGGTGCTACTTTCTGTTCCAACATGTTTTAAAGCACTTTCTGGAATCTGAATCTGAAAGGTTGTGCAGTCCCAGAAAGAACATGGCCAACAACAATTTCATGTGTGACTACATGTATGTCTACATGTTCCTGGGTCTACATCATATCTACATGTACACATTCAGACACACACACATCAGTCCATCTGCAATGCAGCTGACTTATGAAAGTCACTCCAAATAAGATATAATAATACTAATAATAATAATAATAATAATAATAATAATAATAATAATAATAATAATAATAATAATAATAATAATAATAATAATAATAATAATAATAATAATAATAAAAGTTGGAAGGGACCTTGGAGGTCATCTAATCCAACTCCCTGCTCAGGCAGGAAAGCCTATACCATTTTGGACAAATGGCTGTCCAGTCTTTTCTTAAAAACTTCCAGTGTTGGAGCATTCACCGCTTCTGGAGGCAGGTTGTTCCACTGGTTAATTGTTCTAACTGTCAGGAAGTTTCTCCTTAATTCTAGGTTGCTTCTCTCCTTGATTAGTTTCCATCCGTTGCTTCTTGTCCTGCCCTCAGGCGCTTTGGAGAATAGCTTGACTCCCTCTTCTTTGTGGCAGCCCCTGAGATATTGGAACACTGCTATCATGTCCCCCCTCGTCCTTCTCTTCATTAGACTAGACATATCCAATACTTGTGAAGATGTTCAAAGTTTAAGATGCTCCCTGCCATTCCCATCACGTTCTCAGTTTCCTATTCGTGGTTGTCTCATGATGTCCTTTCTCCCTAATGTCATGCTTCTCTCCCTTTTGCCCGTCCGGTCCATGTCATTGAAAGGGGTCAAGATACAAGGAGCAGGATGAATTAAGGACCTTTTGGGGCATCCCAGGCTCTTGCCAATTTCTTTTTACGGAACAGCTCTCTCAGTGCTGGCTGCACACTAAGCAAGGAAGTGTTGGCAGATTGTTCCTTCTTGGCACCGGCTATACATGTGGCAGCTGGATGGCTTCTAGCTTGTATATTTTGCAGCTGGTAGTTGTGGCATTTGGCAAAGGCCAGCTGTCCAGATGGACACTAAATTTCCTGTAATGTTCATAACATGTCAAAAGTGAATAATCCTATGTCAAAATGGCTTAGGAGCACATTTGTCTATCTTGTTTACAGATACTTGACTTTGACAGCTTAGGAGCAGCCAAGCCACCTTCAACTGCCTATCCCAAACTTTGGCTCTTTAGCATTTCCCCCCACCTGAGATGCACTTTGCACTTTCCAGGCACAGCTAGAAGTTGCCCAGCTAGTGTGCGCTTTTAAATGCACAGAACGAGCAGTGCTGGACATTCCTATTCAGAATGTTATTCTGAATTATTTCTAGTGTTAGAATATTTCAGTTCTTTTGCCCTCCAGACCCCTGGTTTTCAATGGCGTCTCTAAATGTCTTCCCATGTAATAGTCTCTGCTGAAGAACCCAACAAGCAGTCCTATTGTTAATGTTCATTTATCTGCACTTTTAAGCACAGTAGCTCTACAAGCAGAAATATGCATAACATTCTATGTATGGATCTATCTTTGGCACATACTAATTGAAAAAGATATAGCTGCATTTGGATAATCAATCAACAGACACAGTAAAAGTCTTAGACTACTCAGATTTACTAACCGGTGCAAGGCATATTTCCATTGCATAGTTCGGATACTGACAATGTATCATTATTCAATACAAATAGCCAGGTATATTTCCTATTGACTTACAAATGCTACCAAATCACCCGTAATATCTTCCATTGAATGTCATGCTTCATTTTTTTTTAAATCCTAAAGAATTGAGAAGTACCCAGACTTCACACTCTCCAACAGCATATATATACCTAATTACATGGGGCTTCATTCAGCATTCCAGCAGGAGGATACATCTAACCTGCCTTGCCTCTGGTTTCAATTATACACTCACATACTGTTTTATCAAGTGTGAGGGCAGTGATTAAGTGCGCAGACAATTGGTTCTTTTGGATCCAGAGACAGCGAGCACTTCAGCGAATAAAGAGATTTTCAGCTTTATTATTAATGCAAGCAAACATCTAAGAGCATAGTATAAAAAGCATACATAGCAAGCAAGACAATACCCAAATCACTTACCACCTGTCAGGAATTCCTTAATAGCAACAGCAGAGATATACCAAGGGTAGCCAGTTTCCACAGTACCCCATGCTAGGTTCTATGCAGAAGCTCCCAAGAAATAACAACTCCAAGGTTTTTTATCAAAACTTGGTATTATGACTTTATGGCCCTGCTATGGGCATGAGATTGCAAGACCTGACCTTGACTGGATGGCACGTGACTCTGGGTTTTCACGGGTTTGCAGCTATGTGAAGATTCTCTCCCCTTTTCGTGGGAGTCTAATCTCTTGCTCTTGCAAGACAAGAGCACGAAATTAGACTGTTGATATCAATGAAGAATCATAGTTCCAGACTGCCTCTTAAATCAGACTGTAGTGAGTTGTCTTTAATCAAGAGTTTACTCCCTCACTTGGCAAGGAGCCTCATAGAATATCTTTGTTTTGCTCTACTCGCTGGGTGCAGGCGCTTGAAGGCCTTACATCAGACATGTCAAACTCGCGACGTCACAGTGATGTCGCACGACGTATCAGAGCTTTTTCCCCATTGCCGGCAATGGGGTGGGTGCGGTTTCTTCATGATATGCCCGGCCCACGGGCCGGCAGTTTGACACCCCTGCCTTACATCATCATCATCTGACTGCTCCAGCTGTTCAGGTGGCGCCTATGTTTACCAACCACAGATGACTCTTGGCTTTGTGTCTCCTGAGGCTGACATTCCACAGGTTCTGCTGGAGTCAGAGTCTGCATCTGAGTCCTGACCCATGACACAACCACATAATGGGATTTCTCCTTGTTTTCTTTCCTTCTCTAAACACTGAGCATATCCCTCAGATTTGCTCCATGTTTGTAGAACAATTTCATCTTTTCTGAAATGTGAACTCAAAGTCTGTATTTTCTAGGAAGTTCTGAAAGGACCTGAACAATACCTACTGTGAATTTGAACAAATATCCTCCTAAGATACTCATTTCAAATACATTGGAGTTCTACATCAGGCATGTCAAACTGTGGATGCGTCACACCGAAACCGCGCCCACCCTATTGCCGGCAATGGGGAAAAAGTCACAATGCGACATCACGTGACGTCGCAGGTTTGACATGCCTGTTCTACATGGTATATATGTTGGGTCCTTCAAGAGTGATAGAGGTAGTTACATGATCACCTTCGTGCTGTCATTGAGAGAGCAACCATGGCCATCTTGTATCCAGGTTCTCATTTGTTACAAGATAAACCTTGGTTAACTCCTTCCCCTCCTCTCGAATACAGTCATCAGGCATACTGCTGATTTCTCTTTTATTTCCAAGATGACTTGGAAAGGTACCTAGTGCTTTGGCTTTGGAAAAATCGTAATTCTGTGCGTGAAACATCTTTGACAGGAATATCTCATGATTTTGAACACAATGCTGCACAATTAATATTGCATTGTTTTGAACCAAAGATGCTGGCCAATTAGTCTATCTTGTATTGCTTTGTCATTAGTTAGATAATTGGTGCCAGACGTCTAGATCAGCGTGTACAATTAAATATATTTGAAGCAACATTAATCACTAAACTTTTTGCATATGTTTCACATTTTGTAAAAAGATAAAACAAAACCACTTACAACTGATTCTCCTCCAAAAAAAAGATTTTTCTATGCTATCAGCTCCAGAATCCCATCACTGGCTAATCCCGTCCCAGAAAAAGCCTGGGAAAACAGATTGGACCTGCTAAGACACATGTTACAGATAAGTTTGTTCATAACGTAAGCCCTTGAAATAGCTTGAAAAGCCAGTTTAAAGTTCTTTGCAAAAGCATTGCTATGGTATTCCTAGATGGTACTCAGATCAGATATCATACACATTTATATCATTAGGCATTGTAAATCTTTGCTTGTATTTATTATTATTGAAATATAAAGTATACTGCTTGTGGATTAAGGTCACTTCCACTTCAGATAAAAGGCACAAAAAGATCTTTTCATATCAAGCTGAACTGGAAGTAAATTTCTCACTGGTTTTGAAGTACACCTATTACTCTATACTAGGGTTTGTTTGTTTGTTTGTTTGCATTTTCTAGCCTCTTTTTTTACTCGACTAAATAATTCAAGAAATCCTGAAATCTAAGAGAGGGAAAACCACTCCTGTTGATAGGTCAACCCATTTATAAAGTCTGAGGAAAGAGAAGAAAATGAAGACTATGCAATACATACTTGGAAAACGATTTGGAATAAATGCTTCAGACCAGCCTGGAGAAAAGAAAATTAAGGGGAGACATGACAACCATGTTCAAGTATTATAAAGAAAAAGTAGTCAAAAACTATTTTTCATGACCATAGAAACAAGGAACTAGAAATAAGGAGCATAAATTGCAACAAAACTCGATGTTGATTAAGGAAAAAATTCCTCATGGTAATCTATGGAGGGTTTTCTATATCTGGAGTATTTGAAGAAGAGTTTGTCCTGACCTAAATGGTTTCCTTGCACTTTACAGAATGGTAGACTATACTATTATTATTGTTGTTGTTGTTGTTATTTTGTTGTTGTTGTTGTTATTGTCATCATCATCATCAAATTTATTTGCCACCCATCTCACAGTTCGAAGCAACTCTAGACAATCCCTAATGAAGAGAAGGATGAGGGGGGACATGATAGCAGTGTTCCAATATCTCAGGGGCTGCCACAAAGAAGAGGGAGTCAAGCTATTTCCCAAAGCACCTGAGGGCAGGACAAGAAGCAACGGATGGAAACTAATCAAGGAGAGAAGCAACCTAGAACTAAGGAGAAACTTCCTGACAGTTAGAACAATTAACCAGTGGAACAACCTGCCTCCAGAAGCGGTGAATGCTCCAACACTGGAAGTTTTGAAGAAGAGACTGAACAGCCATTTGTCCGAAATGGTGTAGGGTTTCCTGCCTGAGCAGGGGGTTGGACTAGATGACCTCCAAGGTACCTTCCAATTTATTATTATTATTATTATTATTATTATTATTATTATTATTATTATTATTATTATTATTATTATTATGTACTCTAGTATACAGCTCATTTGGAAATCTTTTCGATGACAAAAAGCATCAAAGCAAATCTCATTGCCTCCCTAACTTTCCTCCACTCACACGGTGAGAATAATAACAGAGAATGGTGGAAAATTATACTTAAAGCATTGGAAGAGCTGGTAGCTGATACTTTAATGTTAATGAATTGTTTCCTGTTATCACAAAGAAATGTTACTCTCAAAAAGTTAATTTCACGAATGTCTTCTCTTAAATGATTTCCATTCCTCTAAAATGGGCCTCTGAGTCAGTTTGTTTCTGATCTTAGCACTGGAAACCTTGTTGTGGTTCTGTTGAAATCAAGCAGATCGCCACCGAGGCCAAGATTGTGGGGTTTTCTTCCCAGGAAGACACATCTTTAGTCCACTTTTTTTTAACCAAGTAGGCAATCATTCTACGCATTCAACTTAGTACATGCTGATATCTGAGTAGACCAATGTAAAATTATGCCGATGCAGTAAAAAGCAGTCAGCTATTAAATAAATAATTTATTAATGACTGATTGATTATGTGCCATTAAGTCATTGTCAACTCTTAGCCACCACATTGATAGATTTTCTCCATCTAATCAAATTTAGAGACCACCAGACTTCAGATGACTCTGAGTGGGCTTATACTTCAAAAAGCAAAAAAGAATAAAGTAAAAGAAAAAATGCAAGAGCTCGGGCTATTCCTTTGGACTCCGAAACTTGTTTTAATAAGTAATAGGACCCCCTCCCCTTTCTCTCTATAAGTCTAAGTACTGTTGCTATTGCTCTAAGCAAGGAAATGCTATGATCCTGAGCAGCTTCAAAAAGTGCTCTCATCTTGAACTATCTCAGAGTGCAGGTAACCATGGCTTTTTGCATATGAGCTTCCTGGCTGTTTGTTTATTAAATTTGTATCCTACCTTTTTTTTTGTAGGAGATCAAGATGGCATACATAAGGCTCCCTGCTGTTTTTCCTCACAAAAGCAGCCCTTGGATTAGGTTAGGGACAACGAGAATTCTTCTTTAAAGCTTTAAAGAAATTTGTGTGATAGGATAAAGATGAATTGAAGAAAAAAAATCAATCCAATGACAATATTTGATTATATTAAAGATTAAAACTTAGAAATAAAAGCAAGGAATATAAGGCTGTTTTACTGGTCAAGCTTAAAATAAGACTTTTTTCCCCCAATTTTCTGCAATCCTTTATGGACTTTTTGTTGACAACAGGATTTAAAAGTTCATGTTTTATGGATTTGCTTACAGATAAAGGGTAGAATATAGGAAGAAGAGATATCTGTTTAAACTTATAGGAAGTGAAGAGTTATTAAATTGGTTTATACTCATGGTGAAGGTTGGGAGTCACTGTAAATATTTTTATTTTTCTTTATTGTGTTCTTTTCTTTTTCTTTGTTTTTCTTTTTCCTGCATATGTTATTCTTTCTTTCCATCCTCTTCTCTTTCTCCAAGTTTGGTTTGGATTAGGTTTTAGTATTGTAATTAAAATTCTTAATAAAAATTATATTCATACAGAAAGGTTGTCAAAATACTGAGGTTTGCAAATACAGATCACAGACCTTTATAAGAAATCAACAGCCATGGAACCAATTGCTATTGGGGCACATCTGCAATTGCATCAAGGCACAAAAAGATTTTAGATTTTGCCTAAACCTGGAACCACTTGTAACAGCTCAACCACAAACAACATCACTCTTGAGCATCTCATTTGTAACGTGAGCTTCATGATTCCCAAACTCTTGAGTAAGGCTTAAGTCATGAAGAAAAAAATGACCCAGCATCAGCTATGACAGTGGTGGCGAACCTATGGCATGGGTGCCAGAGGCGGCACTCAGAGCCCTCTCTGTGGGCACGCGTGCCATCGCCCCAGTCCTAAGCCTTCAGCTGGGTTTTATAAAACCTTTTCGCTTTAGGCTTCCGCCGCCGTGTGCCAAACAAAAAAAAGGTTCAATCAGTCAATTTCAACTTCTCACGGGAAAAAAAAGATCTTGCAAAGTTGAAATTGATTGATTGAACTTTTTAGTCCCACCCAATCTGCCGTTACCACCACAGCCACGCCCACCCAATGGCCATGCCCACCCAATGGGCCACACCCACCCCGCACTCGACGATGCATAAGTGGGTTTTGGGTTGCAGTTTGGGCACTCAGTCTCTAAAAGGTTTGCCATCACTGAGCTATGACATGCAATTAGTGGAATTGAAAATACAACAGCATGACCGTACTAATTTTAGATATCAAAAATGGTTTCCTTCCATTTGTACACAGACTGACCTTATCTCTGACTTTCCTCATTTATACCGTGGATGACTTACAGCACAAGCCTTCAACAAAAAAATGACCTCCAGTTCTGGCTTTCAACTACATACTGACACAGGCATCATTTTGAGCCAATGACCCAGTCAATCAATTGATAATTTTCAGTCACACTCTTAACGTAATTAATTGGCACACGTCCCACATATCCCAGTGCCAAAACCTGATCGATTGGAAATCCATCAACCATAAGAGTTCAAACATATTTGTGTTCCTTATTTATGTTACCATCCTGCTTTGTTTGTTCTACTGATACAAACATCTTTCCATAAGAATGATTCAAAAGGTTACAGCACCTCACAATTGAAAAATGCATCACAAATGCAGCATCCAGAGAATATTAGTTATAACTGCCTAAACTACCTAAACTGTAAGATGCAACAGTAAATATTTAATTGCTAAAGGAATATTTATAAAAATGCTTTTCTAAATTGGATGTGAAATGTTTAATTTAATGCATCAAAAGCTCCATTTGGTTTGCAGTTAAGCTAGGATTACCACGTGGCAGGCTTTTCCTGGACAGATTTTGTTTGCATCATAGTGCCTTTCAGTCAGGATTTGAGGAACAGCCATAATGGTATGGTATACAGTGTTGTTATAAGGAAGAGAACAGTGATCCCCAGTTGTAGTATCTGGAAAAAGCACACCACTGATGCTGTCTGAAGAAGCAGTCTATGGTCTGGGTGGATTTAAGTGGTTTTATGCTGTAGAAATGGATGTGTAGTTTGATTTCATAGCAACTGTTTTAAATGGCAGGCACTTGTCATTTCAAAACAAAACATTGCTTTTAAATGGCAGACAATTTTGATTTTGCAGTACTACTGCATATCCAATTAACTTATTCATTAATTGGATGGGGTTTTTTTGGTTTGGACTTAAAAAGATTGTTCTTACACTAGTAAATATTGTTTTGGGGCCCTTTTCATTTTGATGGGTGCAACCAAAGGAGCTGTTGTTCCAAAAGTGTGTTTTTTACAAAAGGCAACTGGACTTACCATAGTTTTTTCCATGAAGACGTTTCACTTCTCATCCAAGAAGCTTCTTCAGCTGAAGAAGCAAAACGTCTTCAAGAAAAAAAATAAGTCCAGCTGGCTTTTGGAAAAAAGCACTTTTGGGGTAACTGTGACCTGGATCTCCATAGAGTCTCTCCATAGACAAAGGAGCTGTTACGCATTTAACGAGGCTTTCAGGTTCTCTATACAAGTGAGGTCTTATCTTTGAGACAAGTATTTGCCACTGTCCCATTACCAATGTTTTGTTTTGTTGAGGGTTAAGACATGAATTGACTGTTTAAATAAGGAAGAATAATAAAAACAATGGAATAAACTAATTTTGCACACTGTAGAGTAGGAGATAGCCTTGAAGAAAGAATGCATGGCCAGTTACATAAACATCAGCCAGTCCTTATAGATGGGACATGAAAGAAATTCATGATTGCCCCACCTAGTATAAGAGTGGGCATAGGAGAGGGAAGAAAGAATCAATCTTGAGGCTTTCAAGATTGATATCAGCCCTTCAAGACAGGCTAGATCAGGAAACCGATTCCAGATAGGCTCTAACACTCTATTGTTGCAAGGCTTAATAACAAAATTTTGAAAGCCTGATAGATTTGGTTGGATTAATCTTGGTTTGGGTGCTTTAGCGAATTTGGTTCATTTATGGTTCCATTTGCTCTGTAAATCCAGAAATTAAGGTGGATGAACAAATGATGAATGAATGAGGTGCACTATGTGATTTTAGCCAATAGCACATGCCTTCATGGTTAGTTCTTTCCCTTCCACCCTTGCCTATTTACTCCATCATTCCTTCATAAACTGGGAGGAGGAACCGAAATGAAGATCAACTCAGCAGTAGTGATCATGTTCAAAGACATTGCAAGGAAAGCATTACTTATGGTCACAGAGGGCTAGTAACAGAACGCTTCTCAGGTTGTTCTAAAGTATTGCAAGATTCTTTTTTCCTAGAAGGAAGAAAAAGAAGTGCACTGCCTCTTCTATGGTCAGCAACACATTACTCTTTAAACTAGTTGCAATCAAGCAATCAATAGAATTATCTGGAACACTTAACTTGCAACTGGACACAGGGTAAATTAAAACAGGGTGGGCATGTGGACTGCATTTGACACACCAGCTCTCCATTTTTTTATGCCAGATACAACTTTTTTGATTTTTTCTTTTCTTTCACGGGGGTGAGGTGTTTTTAAAACATGAAAGTGTTCTAAAAAAAAACCTTTGAAAATCCTAAAAACTCCAATCCATTTCCAGAGATGGGGAGCTGTTAGGAGGCTAGTCCAATTAATATTCGTTATAAAATTATCAATCACAATTCCTGCAGCCCCCATTTATGGCAGAAAGCATCCAGTTCCCCCCCCCCCAATATGCAAAAGATTACAAACTGCATCTTAAGGAACCTTTTACCTACAGTAGTGGCCAAAATTGTGGAAACCTTTTGGGAAAAGTGTGCAGTAGAAATGCCACCTTTGGTTACGTTTCCACTCATTTTTCTTCTAATTTCTTTGTAACCGTAGCCTTGTTCACTTAATAATACTATTTTACATCTCTTTCTGGGCAACCAGTCAACTCTTTGCACCATTACTTTAATTTTATTACGTTTTACAAGCTCACTAAATGAAAGAACACAAAAAAATCCAACCAACTTGATAGCGATCACATAACACCCTGACAAATGTCCTCCTCTCAGCTTCAATACATGACATCAATAACCGGATCCTGCTGTGATCTGATTGGCTCATTGCCAAAACAAGATGACACCCAATTGGCTTTCTAAACACTTGCGCTCATTGGCTACAATGAAGGAAAGCTACCTGAGATCAACCTAAGCAAGTTGTGCTTCCTTTTTCCGGTTGTTTGGCTATACCTTTTCATAGAATACAGTACAGATAATTGAACAAACTTTGTTGCATTACATTCTTGATTAAATTATCTTTCCATTGATATATAATTTTATGGTACTACTCCCCCAAAAAAGTGGTGTTATTAGCCATCAAATCTCAAAAATATACTTTTCCCAAAAGGTTTCCACAATTCTGGCCACTACTGTATATTCTGCTATGCACATTTAATTTTGATGTATTATCTTCAACAAACAGTATCATAATATGCACATGATGCCAAGCCTTTTACATATGTGTTCTATAAGAGTCTTGCTTAGAAGAGGCAAACTCATTGCTCTGTATTCTTATGACTAGGCAGAAAGTTATGAAATGCTAAATGGATATACACATGGACATAAATCAATGCCATTTTCACATAAAAGTGTATCATTTATTCATCATAGTAAAGATGCAGGCCGCCAAAAGTATTAAAGATGCAAAATTCACAGTGGTGTTCAATAAAATTTCCAATCAGGTTGGCATTATATGTGTGTGTGTGTCTGTGTATCTGTATGTGTGTACACACACACACACACACACACACACACAATGTATATGTATATATGTATACATATATGTATATATGTATATGTATAAACAAGGAAATATTGTGTACAACCAATGAGTGAGTCCTCTCCAAAGCCAAAAGAAAGATATGCTTAGGTAATCAAAGATTTGCTTAGGTGATCAATGATATCCTATGAATTATTTAATCTCCTGATTCAGATCCTTTTGTTTTTTTCTGCTATTATCTTTCAACCACTCATCAAAGATTTATAGTATGAACCCAGAGGTCTGTGGATTTGATCAACTTCGCCATGATTCCAAGTAGACCTAATCCTAACCCTTATTCATTTTCATTGGCAATGGGATTTCCCATGTATTTCACTGTGATCCATAATCAACTACGAACCAAAAGCTATCAAGGTGCTTTCCTTAGAATACCTCTAAGTATCTATCTCAGTGATGGCGAACCTTTTAGAGACCAAGTGCCCAAAAACCGGCCCGGCCTGCCCCCGCTCCACTCCCGCTCTGCCCCGCTCTGCTCCCAGCCTGGCCCTGCTTGCCAGCAGGGCCACCCACTGCCTCCACGGCTCACTGGAGATTGCCCAGGTGGCCCAGCAGTGCCATGGCAGCGATGCCCTCTGCCTGCACCCCGCAGCATCATCTGCGCGCAACGGGGCACAAGGGTGGAGTCTTGTCCCTGCTGCCTGGCTGCCATGTCCTTGGCTGTCCTGCTCCGTGCCGGCTGTGCTCGGGGACGACTCTCCTCCAGGGGGGCTGCTGGTGAGGAGGGGGCCATGGGGGAAGTGGGTCTGGGGCGACGGCATGAGTGTCCACAGAGAAGGCTCTGAATGCCTCCTCTGGCACTCGTGCCATAGGTTCGCCACTACTGGTCTAAGTTAAAATGCTATGTCTGCCATAGATTCATTACACAAATTTGAAAGCCAATGTTGCAGATCTTTTTGAATATAACTCTATTCTTGTTCATATCAAAAAGGTTGCCTGGAATTACAGAAGCTCTCAGAATGATATACAATCCTTTCCCTTATGTTCTCACAGCAAAATACAGATGTTATTTCATTCTCCATATCTGTCTCTCTGAGAGTTTAAGGAAAGGTGGACTGCACATATCATTCTGAGAGCTAATATATATCCTTTCCTGTGATAACTGGGCAACAGAACCTTCATAATTCCCAAAGTTACTGCAGCATAAATAGTAATTTAAAATACAAAGATGAATGAGTTCAATTCACAGTAGAGGGTTTGGACCCCATAGAATAACACCTGGTTACCCACATCTGAGGAATCCCAAAGAGGACAAAACTGGCTACATTGTGCTTCCTAGTGGTCCATGTATTAAGTTCAGCACATCTAGGAAATATTAGGAAAACTGTGTTACATGGTGGGAGACTCTGATTGATCAACTCTTTCCAACTGCTTATATGTGACTTCACTTCTTCATGGCAAGTAGTAGAATATGCCCTTTGGTTCAGTGGTGGGATTCAGCCGGTTCGCACCAGTTCGGCAGAACTGGTAGCTAATTTTTTTGTTGCCCAGGCCCAGAATGGACTTCCGGAAGCGGCATCCACACAGAGAACCGGTTGTTCACATATTTGAATCCCACTGCCTTTGGTTGCCTAGTGGATGAAAGTGAGACAAGAAAAAGCTCAGTTGTCAAGTGACTATTTGGGTGAGCCAAATTATTAAAGAGGAAAGGCTTCCTTCTGTTCTTTATGATAATTGACATTATTGTTCAAATAGTATCTGCTTACTTATAATGCTGTTGTTTGGATATATGCTAGTTTAAATTGTAGCCCTGATACTTGATGATGGGAAATCAGAGGAAATTCAAAGCTAGAGTGAGAAATCAAAAACCATCCCACAAGGCAAATGGTAAACATATAATACAAATGTGTCCATGGATTCAATAAGACTTGAACTCAGCTTCCAGACAGCTTTATATTCATATTTATTTTGTAATTTCCAAAGTCATGGAAGTAAGATGGCAAATACAGCTTGGTTCCTATCAATGTAGAAAACTGAGTATACAGCCAGCTCACTCAAAGTTAGTTGAAAACATTTAATACTATTCTATGGCTTCAAGGTTTTATTCCCTCATCCTTGAAATTCTGACTCATTATCTTTATGGTTCATGACCCAGACCTTGGAGAGAAACAAAGAGAGTGAAGAGAAAATAATTGGAGCTCTTAAAGGCCAGGTTACTGAGGTAGAAGCAAAGTAAAACAAACGTATTAATTAACATCTGGCATTTATTCCTTTTTTTGCAAGTGCAAATGCAGAATATGTGTGACAGCGCTTCAAGAAATTACTATGAACTGCATTGTTAAGCCTTGGTTAAAGAATTTTTGTAGCAGGTTCATGCCTATAGCAAGAGGAATTTAAAAATGGATTTAAATAAGTATTTTTATTAAACAGAAATATGCAGACAGTTTTGTTTTATGCAGAATGGTTCAAATTTGGGAATACTATTCTTAAGCAAAGGACAAAGGATCAGACCTGAAAATACTGCTGCAGTCTTTTATACATACATACATACATACATTTCTGTGTGTATACGTATATGTGTGTTTATGTATATACATATACATATACATATATAGAGACAGATACAGAGACAGAGACAGAGAGAGATACTGTAGGTCAACTCACTAAACAATGTACAAATTAAGCCAAACAAAAAGATGATTAAATACAATTCCAGTGCAGAGAATTAAAACTCATACATAGAACAGCAACAATCCAATAAGCATTATCATCATCCATGGTTGCATTTCAAACTTGCTAAGCCATACCTGAAGATACTGCCAATCCCACATCAGATATAATATTCGCTGCTTTGAAAACTGTTCGGTTAAAACACCCCAGCTCTGTTGCTTTTTTGAACAAGACTTTCTTTCTCTGGTAGATCAGCCTGACCCCAAAGAAACTGTCTAAATCCAGGGGCAGAAAGAAACAAGCACTCTCTACGGCTGAAGAAAGAATCACAGTATATTAGAGTTGGAAGGAACCTTAGAGATCACCAAATTCAACCTCCTGTGCAGGGCAGGAATCCACTCTTACTTTCCTGACAGATCACCTAAAATTTAAACACCTCCAGCAAAGGAGAGTCTACATCTTCCAAGGGTGTCTGATCTATTGTTGAATAATAATTCCTATTTTTAAAATGTTTTTCTCCGCAGTCCAAGCTAAACCGGCTTCTTTTAATTTCAATCCGCTGTTTCTTGCTCTTTTTTCTGAAACATTTCTGAATAACTTTGCCCCACTTTTTACAGAAGAGAATTCAAATCCTTAAAGACAGTTATTGTATCACACTGTGGTCTGTTCTTCATCAGGTTAAAGATACCCAATCATTCTTCAAAGGCTTTCCCTTCCAAAACTCTTTTATCATATTGATTGCTCTCTGCTGAACATGCTCACATTAATCTAACTTCTTCCTATAGGCAGTGGTAAGAACTGGAGACAATATTCTAGCGTCGTTTGACTAATGCAGATTGGAACAGAACAATTACTACTCCAGACTGTCACTCTATCATTATTCTGTTAATGCAAACAGCATTTGCTTTTATTATTATATTATTTTGCAGTTACACATTATAATATATGCCTGAAAGATTTTCAGCACATGCATTATTGAAATCACACCATAGAAAATAAGTAATACAATTGGATGAAATGGTTATGCTTCCTGCAGCTGCTGCAAGCTGTAATTCAGCAAGCATGAAAGCTGGCTGGCTGACTTTGGGTCAGTAACTTTCTCTCAGCCCAACCCACCTCATGGGGGGAAATAGGGGGAGGAAGGAATATTTAGGTATATTCATTGCCTTGTTATTTATGAAAAATAATAAAGGCAGGATTAAAATATCTAATAAATACATAACATTGAAATGACCATAGGTTGACAGTCTTACGTGATGGGTGAAAATTTGGATGTTCAAAAATCTGCTTACTTTAAGCAGTTGTTCCATATTCTTCTAAATCAACATCAATCAGCGGAGAATGGGCCCCAGACCCAAGCAGGAATCGATTCTGCAAGCATATTCATAGAGGCAAAACATCCTTTTATAGATAGCAATAATATATTATAGTTTTCTAACAAAAAAGGAATAATATGCTTCCTCATATAAATCTGAAAGGAAAACACAGATCTTCATAAATAATTTGCACAATGTATTAAAGAGAGAAAACTCTCACTTTAGTTGAAAATGGAAACTTTGTGTACATATCTATTTACTTTTCTCAGTAACAGTAGAAAAGTGGTATGTCACTGCCTTCTTTGAGAGTGTTCATTAATAATAGTGGTCTTCCAATTAAGCACTCACCAGTCCCAAACCTGCTTAATTTCCGATGAGGTTATAGTTCCTGTTAAGATGACAGCCTACCACATGGGTGTCAAACTCAATCCTGTCACGTGACGTATCACAACGTTTTTTGCCTTTGAGGAGCTGGGGTGGGCGTGGTCTGCACGTGACGTATCCAATACGCTGGCTGCCTGTTTGACACCCCTGGACTACAAGAATCCTCTCCTGATGTGCAACATTTGTTATGCTAATCCCCCCAAGTAGGTTGGCAGTGGTCAGTGACTACTAGTAGCTGAAATCAAAGATTCACTTATTGGCTGTTCAGGCTATCCAACTTGTCTATCACCATTTTGCTTTTGCCTCCTTAAAGACATGGATGCAGTAATACTACATAGTAGCATCAGACTGCTCAGCCATAACTCTCTAAGTACTTCAACTCTATGTCCCCTGCAAGTTTAGCACAGAGCTAAAATACTGAAATTGTCAAATGACACCATCATATCCACTTTTCCTTCAAATCCAAATACAAAGCTGTCATTTGTTGCTTATTTAAAGAAAAGAGAAAAACCAAAAATACCATACTGCATTACTGTACTGCTTAGTTTTCTTCATAATTCTGATTTAATTTGTTAATGTTTATTCAAGTCAAGCTATGAGAGAATGAGGGGTAGGAAGAGGAACATAGAAATTAGGAATGAGAGAGCCCTTTATTCAGACAGCCCTTCCATCCCCACCCCCAATTCCTTCTGCTGGGTTACATTTGGGGAATGTTTCTCCTGGTGGCTCATGATATGCTGACAACAGAAGGTAACCAAGCTGGAGGATTCAACCATTCACTTTGCTTATTACATGCTGCAGCTATGCAATCAGGACACCACTATTTGGCTCTGAATCGAATAGGGGATGCCAATGGGGGCAGCAAATTTCACACCAATAGAGCTTTCTGCTTATTTAAATATGAGTGTGTGGCATTTTAACTCAGAATTGGGAGAGATCTTTACTTTCAGAAAAGCATAAATAAGATTACAGCCAGAATTTCTTAAAACACTCTCTACAAAAGAATTAAAAATATTTCAAAATATTTCATATTTCTTTTTTCTAGGCAGTCAAATGGAATAGATATCACTTTGATGGATCTGTTATAGTTATAATCAAAAACTATATTAAGTTGTTTGGAATCAATCAATACCTAGAGGGAGAAAAAGACTAGAAAATGTAGAGAAAGGAACTAGAGGGTCAGCTATACTGGTCTTAATTCTTACCAACAGAGATGAAATGATAGAAGAAGTTACAGGAACTTTGAGGGAGAGTGACCATGCCATATTCAAATTCAATATAATGCTAACAAGTAATAGAACAAAATCAAACTAGTGTCTTGGAATTTAAGAGAGCTGACTTCAATAAACTTAGAGGGAGTTTGGGGAGGATTCATGGATGAAAATCTTAAAGGGGAAAATAACTCAAGAAACTTGGGAAACTCTGAAAAATTAGATTATAAAAGCACAGTCTAGCACAGGGGTGTCAAACTGCCGGCCCATAGGCCGGATGCATCATAGCGAAACCGCGCCCACGATATGTCGCGACATGCCACATGACATTGCGAGTTTGACACCCCTGGTCTAGCACAATACCATTGAAAAGAAAAATAAGAGATCCAAGAAGAAACCTGCATGGCTGTATAAAGGACTGTCTGTTAAGCTGAAAGACAAAAAGGACATGTATAAAAAATAGAAAGAGGGACACATAGCTAAGGCATAGTACAGCATATAGCACAAATCTGCAAATATGAAGTCAGGAAAGCTAAGGCTCAGAACGAATTAAGACCTGCAACAAAATGTCAAAAATAATGTTAAATGTTACTTTCAACATGTAAAAAGGAAGAAAAAAGTCAAGGAAATGATTAGTCTACTAATGGGAGAAGATGGCAAGGAAGTGATGGGCAGCAGAGAGAAAGCGGAACCGCTTAATTCATTCTTTGCATCTGTCTTCATGGAAAAGGACAAAATAGCCCAACCTACCAAAAGCAGATCCATAAAAGACAGACTAGGAATACAAGTCAAAATCGGCAAGAAAATGGTAAGATCCTAATCTACTAGGATTGGCACACCCCATCTATGCCAACAGAGGAGGCATACTGCGGGCCGCATCGGCCAGGGTGTTCTGGCTGGTGAGGTCCAGAAAAAGAGACCTTCTACTGTTGCGTCTGCCCTTGGAAACATCTTACACACACCCACACACCCCAAGTGAGGTTGTCTCTAACCCTCCTTACCTCCCATAAGAGTTTAAAGACCTGGTTCTGCCAGTTGGCTTAGGGCTCCAAAAGAGGGTTTTCACATTGGGATTGATTAATAGATTAATAACAGATCCCACCCTCTCCCCTTATCATCATACTCCCTCCCTTCCCTTCTTTTTAGCTAGGTTGGTTTTTATAGTATTTTATTTACATCATTAGATTTTATACAGTTTTATCTTTTAATATTGTAAGTTGCCCAGTGTTACTGTGTGGTAAGATGGGAGGCTAATAAATTTTACAAACAAAGAAACTTATTGAGAGATCTAATCTAGAAGGAGAAATTTCCCGACAGTGAGAACAATTAATCAGTGGAACAGTTTGCCTTCAGAAGTTGTGGGTTCTCCATGACTGGAGGTTTTTAAGAAGAGATTGGACAACTATTTGTCCAGAATATGTCTCCTGCTTGGGCAGGGGGTTGGACCATTCCAACTCTGTTATTCTGTATTCTGTAATGTTGTGGTTTTCTAGTTCAGATACCAAGTAAAAACATTCTGCTTAAACATAGGCTAAATGTTGAAGAGTTATGCCTTTTCTTAATTTTGAAATAAATTATCTTGAGGCTAATAAAACTCCCATCAAAGAAGCATAAGAAAAATAATTTAGTTCAAGACATTCTCTAAGTTTATGTTATGAAAAATGAAGTATTGTTGAATTCTATGAATATAATTAGTGTATAAATTTATAGTATAACTACACTACAAAGATATGTAGTAATACTGTTTTTATTCAGAAATAAATTATATTGAATTCAATTCAATTTATTTCAGGTAAAATTAGTTAGAAATAGGACTTAAAGCTGGTTAGCAAACATTTCCTTGTATCAGTATAGTTCACAGGGAAAGAAAAATGTTAGGTAAATCTCGGTGAGTTTTCCACAATTTGTGAAAACATAATTTTCACAATTCATTATAGAAAACTACAAGGACAAGTTAAGCAACATAAAAAAATATTTTTTAGGATATATAGTTAAAGGTATTGTAAATACCTTCCTGCCCAAGCAGGGGATGGACTAGAAGACTTCCAAGATCCCTTCCAACTCTGTTATTCTGCTGTTTCTATCAAATATGTGAAAGAAATTTTGTAGCAGTACAAATGGTCCTGAGATTTTCTAGGTAGTTCAGGTTTCTGCACAACTTGAGTTAGAATAAATTCTTTGTTCATGGATGTTACAGATTTGTGAGTGAGCTTTGACAAGCCTTTGATTAGATTTTGAAAGGCATGGTCTGAGGACATCTGGTTGAATCTAATCAGGAGTAGAAACTGAGTGGTAAACCCCATATATACATCATCATGAGTTCCATGGTGGAAGGATGGCCAGATATAAATGCACTCAATAAAATAATGAATATAATACATAACTTAAAACAAAAGCTATTGTCAAGTTTACCAAAAGGATTTTTAATGGAGCTAATTCTAATGCAAACTACAAATATGTGTGTGTGTGTGTGTGTATTTGTGATTTATATATATATATATAAACACATTTATATGGCTCAACCAAGAGAACCTTTGTCATGACAGTTTTTAAAAAGATATTTTCTAAAATAAAAAGGTGGTCAGAAATTCAGTATTGGGGTGGAGAATTATGGACATGGAAATGCCGACATACTCTCATTTTAAGAAGACATGCAATGGAGGACTTACAAACAGTACATAGCCATCTCTTAGTCAGCAGACATACATAAATCTTTGTGACTCTTAGCCTGGCAGGCAAGATATTGGTGCTCTTCTTACTGGGACATATAGATAGTTCTCCATGAGTACAAAGATAAAATAGATTTTATTTATTGAAAATCTAGCAAAAAGAACAATTACACCAAGAACTGGGATTTTGCAGCATCAGTCTTTAAGAGAATGCCATTGTTTTATGATGTATAGCTTCTATCTAAGAAACTAATAAAAGTATTGCTGGTCTTTCATTTAAGTTCACACCAACATAAATGGGGCCCAGAGGGCAACTCATAAAGCTCAAAGGCTTCAGGACTTCCCTTTTACCAAAAAAAAAATAATTCTTACATACTGAACTTCAAATCCAACCTCACAAAAATACTAGGGGAAAAATATATAGACACCACTGCTGCCTTGAAGTATTAAAACATGCTAGTTAGTGACTCACAGATTAATGGCTTTCACTTGTGTAACAGATCATTCAAACCACATTCAAAAATTCTCCCCAAACTGAAAGGCTGCAATTTGGTGCAACTTCACAAGCACACAGCACAAAACTGCTGACAAAAATATAGCTAACATAAAATCAGAGAGCTGGATAGGGACATAGGGTATCATTTATTTCAAGGGTGGGGAATCTGAGGTCCTCCAGATGCTGTTGAAATACAACTCCCAGACACCCTCACTATTGGCCATGTTGGCTGGAGCTGCCAAGAGTTCTAATTCAGAAACATCTGGTAAGCCAGATCCTACACTTCTTATAGGCAGATAAATCATTCGGTGTGCAGTATGTGTTGATTACAATTATTTATCTCTCACTTTCCTAATATAAAGGAATAGGTAGCACCAACACTTGTCAATAAAATCACAGCTAAATAGAGAGAGAGAGAGAGAGAGAGAGAGAGAGAGAGAGAGAGAGAGAGAGAGAGAGAGAGAGAGAGAGAGAGAGAGAGAGAGAGAGAGAGAGAGAGAGACTAACTATTGTCCTTCTCATAAGGAAGATTACTCTATGGTGTGAATAGAGAACCTATCTGAAGGTTTTAAAGCAGTAAGTGATTGCCTTCCTTCTCTCTTTCGGGTCCTCCTCAGAGATCAACTGCTGGTGATTGGGGTTGTGCAATATTTTGGAGGAAAAGGGTACCATGGAAAAGAGCTCTGGTGGCACAGTGGTTAGAATGCAAGTACTGCAGGCTAATTCTGCTGATTGCCAGGAGTTCAATTCTCACAGGCTCTGTCTTCTCTCCTTTTGAGGTCAGTAAAATGAGGACCCAGATTGTTGGGGGGCAATAGGCTGACTCTGTAAACCGCTTAGAGAGGGCTGCAAAGCACTGTGAAGAGGTATATAAGTCGAAGTGCTATTGCTACTTTGAATGTAGCATCTCTCTGCATCTGCTTAAAGCAGCTCCATCTTTGTCTAGGACCACATGGCTATAACTTAAATATGGGACAAAATGCAATAGCAGATAGCCACAAGTAGAATACTGGTAGTCCTCAGGTTATTGCAGTAATTGGTAATTTCATGATGGCTCAGGTCTCCAGAATTGGTTTCCAGCACCATGGTGGAATACACAACATACAAATACTACCAAGAATGTGCAGAATGCAGTTCCTGATCAAATTAACTACACCCTGTACTTAAAAATTTAACTTAATAAAGTTGTGTTCAAAGGGCAAGATGTTGATTTTTCACACTGTTTGTATCAAGGATACAAAAATTATCCCCTTCCTTAACCTCTGAGACAAAGTTACCCTTCCATTGTTGTCAATAATATTATCATTACACATGTGCTATTACTTATCATGATTAAAGTTACTCATGTTTGCTTTAAGGTAATATGAAGCCTAAAATGATATATAAATTGTATTTAGAGAGATTCTGATGCATAATCTGATCCAATGACAGACATAAATTCATTAAGGTTCTAACCAGCATTTTTCTAATAGAATATGCTCCTAAGGACATGTGAATAAGAATAAAAAATAAGGTAAAAAAGCTCTTCAAGAATAGCGAAGTGAATCATGCCTGTGCAGCCTCTCTGTGATCCTAGAGGGCCCTCTAGCTGTCAGAGGAATTCTGCAAAATGAAATGACACTAGATAGAAGATGCCCACAGCACCACAGGAGGAAAACAAAAAGCAAATCTGATCAAGCACGGATTAAAAACCTTTATTAAGCTTTACCATGTGTCAATAAGAATGGCAAAACAGACTATTTCTTCATTCTTATCATTCTCACAGCTGGCATCCAGCAACCCTCATAGCTGGCTATGTCTCTTCTTGGTAGAGAGGGACTGGGGCAGGAACACTAGGAGGACTACTGTAAGCATCTATTGATAAAGTTGATCAGATCCAGACTGGCTGATCATTAGAACTGGGCTGGCTGGGCAGGTCTTAGGAACTGACTTGAGGCATGGTCAACTATTGGCAAGAGTTTCATCTGATTGGTCCTAGGAAGTGGGCAGCATTCTTGGGACTGTGATTTCTGCCAGTCTGTGCTTTAGATTCACGTCTCTCCTGGCTGGTGGAGGCCTCTTGGGAAGTGATGCATGCTTGGATACAAGATATGGTGAACTCCTCTTTGCAGGATGAGATATTTGCATTTAAAGAGGGGGTTGTCTGTCCCCTTCCTAAGAGGCCATCCTTGGATCCAACAGTTCAGAATGATTTCTTTCCAATCTCCATCCTTCTCTTTTTAGAGTGGTTGTTTCACAGCTTCAAGGGATCCTGAAGAAAGCAGATTATCTGGACTCTTTCTAGTTAAGCTTCAGTCATTTCAAGTATTAATTCTATGTATTCTAAGACTGATAAAATATAAATATTATAAACACAAACAAAAGATATTCTTCTTCCTTGGATAAATATGATTATAGTCTTAAACCTGGAGCTGAAAATGGATTCTGGGGCTACTAGCTTTGTTTTGGATAGATATCTGCAATATGTCTGCAAATGAATTCCTACAACACTGCAAAATGTATTCATGCTATGTTATGTATCAGACCAGATCTCAGTACATTTTGTCCTAGGAGAATCAATTCTCCTTTCTCCATGAACCTCTACTGCAGCTCATATGTATATTTATCGTGAAACATTTTAAAGAAACTAATCTTGAAATCTTAAAATGGAGCCAGTACAGAAACAACTGTTGCCAAATAAAATATAAAATATGAAACTTAAATATAAAATTTTAAGAAGATATTGGATAACCATTTGTCTGAAATGGTATAGGGTTTCCTGCCTGAGCAGGGGGTTGGACTAGAAGACCTCTAAGGACCCTTCCAACTGTTTATTTTGTTCTGTTAAATAAAAAAAAGTAAGTAGCCAATTTGTCATTCAACCTAGAACTACAGCACCATCTTGTGGTGATCAGTTTATTACAGAATTAGAAATTCCAGTAAAATATATTACCTTTTCATAGTAAGAATTAATACTTTTTGTCAGTTAAGTAAGGATTCTATTTCAGCTTCATTGCACCAGCAAAAGAAATAGCATGCAAATTTCAGCAGAATATTGCTATTGTTGTGGGGAAAATAGGAAGAGGAAGGAGTATTAGATGTTCACCTGGAGTTTATAAAAATAATAAAAGTGGGGAATGAATGAATAAATGAATAAATAAATAAATAAATATCATAAAGGGCAAAAATGGTGGGGTTGAAGTTGTTCTGGAAGAGAGAAATAAGAACTGCAACAAAATGTTACACTCTATTTTCACATCAGCTAAAATGCTCCCATTCTGTACAAGTAGTCCTCCACTTACGACCATTCAAGTGACTATTGGAACTTACAGCAACAATAAAAAACAATGACTTACAACTGGTCTCCACACTTATGACCATTGCAACATCCTCACGGTCACATGATCAAAATTCAGATGCTTGGTGGCTGCTGGCATGTATTTATGATGGCTGCAGTGTCCCAGGGTCATGTGATCACCATTTGGGACCTTCTCAGCCAGCTTTCAACAAGCAAAGCCAATAGGGAAAGTCAGATGTACTTAATGACCATGTGATTCACTTAACTGCAGTGATTCTGTTAACAACTATGGCAAAAAAAGGTCATACAATTGGATACAACTCATTCAACAACTGCCTTGCAGGCAGCAGAAATTCCCATTCCAATTGTGGTCATAAGTAAAGAATTATCTGTATTTCAGATAGCTATTCCCTCTAGAATATATCCTTTCCTTCCATCCCCAATTTATAAAATGAACATCCAATTTTCTGCGGCTTTGGGGCCTACTGTGTTATTTCCCAATGCATTATTTTGATGCATTAGCTTACGCCCTTCAGATTTTTTTATGATACCTTATATGCATGGATTTTAGTAGGCAGCTTTGTCTTTTTCAATAGTCTGTTTTAAGTACTTAGCTGTTGATGTTTATCTCTTCAGTTAAATATCAGAGGAATGAGTTTCTTCTTATTAAAGACCACTTTTGCTCAGAAGACACCTGCAATGGAGTTCCATGATGGCAATTTAGGTTTTACTTATGATGGATTGATAAAATGTGTAAGCCAGGTTAGCATTTGAAGGATCTGAATGGCAAAATGAAAAATAATCATTTATAAAGCAAGTAACAATTACAAATTGATTAGCAAATATGGTTTTTATACATTTATGGCAGGGGTCCCTAAAGTCTTTAGTTCACGGGTGTCAAACTCGCCACATCACGTGATGTGTTACAACGTATTGCGACTTTTTGCATTGCCAGCAATGGGGTGGGCGCATCTTCGGTATGGTGAAACTTGCCCACGGACGGGCAGTTTGACACCCCTGCTTTAGTTCATCAATTCATTCATGAAATTTCAGATTGTTCACCAATCAACAAATATATGAAAAAAAATCCTACTTTAATAGTACTACAAATGATGATAACATCCACCTTTGAAAGTTAATTACTGATCATTTTGGAAAAACCTTGCTTTTTTTTATAAGGCATTAATCAACCACACTGATACTGTATAATTTTTTTTTTAAATTTTATTGATTTTTCAATTAAAAACAAAAACATAAATCTTTTATCACAATATCAGCCAAGAAACACTAATCAATACATTCACGGACGTGTCCGGTGTCCCCCCCCTGCACCCCCCTCTTTCACTTACCACACCTTCCTCCTCCCAATCCTACAACCTCTCCTCCTTCCTCCCTCTTTCCTACCTCCCTTCCTCTCTCAACCATCCCGTCTGGTGCAGTTGGGGTACCCACCGGACACCTCCTTAAAAAATAATACATATATATACTGTATAATTGACCTCCTGAAACATTTTTATTCACGCTCCTCTGTTCCTAGGACCCCCCGCCTCTCCTTCAGCTCCGCCTCTTCTCTTTCAATTTCCCGCTCTCCTTTTTGCAGCCAACCAGCGGAAACGACTCCGAACGACCAATCAGGGCTCTCTTTCCTCCCTCCGCCAGGGAAAGCGCCTCCTCTCGCCTCCCATAGGCGCGTGCGCACTCGTCCCTACGCCGCCTCGGAGGTGTGGGCAGGCCGGGGCCGTCGATCGGTTGGCGCGTTTGTTTGGGAGACCTTGGAGGCCCGGCTGGTCACGCGGGGCCAGAACGTTAGAGCCTCCATGAGCAGGTGTTGTCCACCTGTAGCCTCGGTGGTGAGGGGACTTCTCGGCTCCGTTTTTTTCTGCCTGACACGGACCATGAGCCTCCGTGGAAGTCCGGCTGCCTACCTGTCGGGGGCCGCGGGCAGCAGCAGCAGCAGCAGGGCGGGCTCTGACGAAGGAGGGAGCGGAGGGAGCGCCTTCTTCCTGCCCTCGACCTCTTCGCCGCGGCCGAGGCTGCTGCGGCTGTCGGAGGTGCCCGGCGCCGAGCCCTTCAAAGCCAATGACGTGCTGCTGCACCTGCCCCTTTCTGCCCCCGCAACGGGGCAGTCTCAGCATCACGTCGTCTACTTCCCGGGGGACGTGCAGGTAGGATCCGCGAGCGGCTTTTTTTCTTCGGATACGCAAAGCACGCCCGGAAACGCACCGCCTGCGGGCAACGCGGGGAGGGGGGAGGGGGTGACGCCGCGCGTTCGTGGGTTGGGAGACGCCCGGCCGTGGGGCTCGTGTGGGGCTCAGCCGCACGTGCGAACGCAGACCACGGGGGTGGGTGGAAGTAAACCAGGGCTCGGTGAGTGAACGCCGCAGTCCCTGAAAGGTTCCACGGCGTCGCCTGGTTCCGGCCGAAGATGCGGAGTGAGGCAACCCGAGAAATACATTTGGGTGTACAGACGCGGGCTTTCTCCCTAGGACAGTGTTTCTCAACCTTGACCATTTTAAGGCATGTGGACTTCAACTCCCAGAATTCCACAGCCAGCATTGCTGGCTGTGGAATTCTGGGAGTTGAAGTCCACATGCCTTAAAATGGTCGAGGTTGAGAAACACTGCCCTAGGACTTCTGTTCTAGAGTGACTTGTGCTTTGCTGGCAAAATTCAGGTCTTGGAATTAAAACTGAAAGGAAGAGGGATTTATGAATACGTTGGCCGGTGTTAAATCGGGTGGGTGTCATCAGAAGAAACCATGACCTCTTTTGTAGGCCACGATTGGCACTTAAAAATCTGCCATTTCACAGCTTTATGGGTATATCGTTGTAGATGCTCCTGAAATCAAGTCAAAACTCTTTTAAGAAATATGTTGGATCTATATCGGGTTTTTTTCTAATGGAGTCTGTAGATATCTTGCACAAATCTTATATTAACAGAAGTGGAGCTGAAAGCACCAGGGATCTTAACTGACTTTTGAGTTGATCTAGCTTGATTGTATCATTTTCAAGGTTTTCCTGTGGTGGCCATTATTTATTCTTATTCCATAGTAAAAGAAATGAGGCTGTTGTCTCTGTCATTGTGGGATATTTTTTTCCTGTGAATAAATTGATGGCAAGGAGAAAAAACATACCATTATTATAGTTACAGCCCAGCAAAATTATTTAAGCCAACTGAAATTAAAAACATATAATACCTAGTTCAGAAAAGGTTAAAACATAATGGAAGATCTAAGGATCTTTATATCATTGTAGAGAAATTGAGAGTTTCAGCTTTCTAAGATGAAAATTGAAATAGAAGATATTCCCATTTTTAAAGTTGGTGTTGAGGCAAGATGCTGTGTATCTACCCAAATTCCAGGGTATTTTGTAACAAACTGAAGTGTTGGAAGATATCCTAAGTCATTTTAGCTTTAAAGGGGTTGATGGCATTAACATTAATGGGCTGTAACTCAATCCTAGCAAGATGAAGTGGCTGTGAGCATTTGGACCTTCCAGAAACAAGGCTCTTGACCATCTTTAGTTCTAGATGGGATTATACTACCCCAGACAGACCCATTGTGCAATCTGGAAATCCTGCTAGACTCACAGCTCCTGCTTAAAGAGCAAGTGGCAGTCATGGCTAAGAGAGCCTTTGCATACCTTCAGGTGGAAACCAGGTGCACCCATCCTTGGCCAGAAGACCCTGCCTTCACACCTTTGTAATCTCTCATTTAGACTAGTGCAACATGCTGTATGTGGGTCTGTTCCTGAAGGGCATTTGGAAACTTCAACTGGTCTAGAATGCGGGTGGTAAATGGCACAAGATTTATAGTACCTATCACCTCACTTCTGTATGAGCTGCATTGATTACCAGTATGTTTCTGGGTGCAATTCAGAGTACTGGTCGTCACTTTTAAAGACCTACGTGGCTTGGGACCAGATTACCTGAGGGATCATCTTTTTCCAAGAGTCTCTACTCATCCACCTCAATCTAGCAGAATGGACATGCTGCAGATCCCATCACCAAAGAATGTCAGCTGATGATGACTAGATGATAGATAGGCTTTTTCTGCAGTGGCCCCTGCTCTGTGGAACATCCTCCCTTCGGAGATTAGAATGACCTCAACCCTGTTAGCCTTTTGTAAGACCCTAAAAACCCGGCTATGTTCCGAAGCCTGGGATGCGGAAGATGTCAAGGGGTATATTTCCTGGCTTTACTGCTACACTCACCAAGTATCTTGGCTGCTGTGTATATTTTTTATTATTTTTTATCATATGATTGTTTTAAAATACTTCAGTGTTTTAATTGTAATTTTTTTTTTTACTTGTAAACCGCCCAGAGTCATCATGAGATGGGTGGCTCTAGAAATTGAATGAATGCGTACATGCATATTCAGGAAAATCACGTAAGTTACAAAGTAGGCTGGAAAATCTGAAAAGGGACAGCTGTATTCATTTCAAATGCATGCATTCCTCAAATGTTATTAGAATATATATTATTTCTACTCTGTTAATGAGCATGTGACCTGCATTTTTTCCAATAGTTTCCTCTAAAATAGTGCCTCTTTATTTCATTTCAGAACTACCATGAAATTATGGCTTGCCATCCAGAGAACTTCCAGTGGAAACAATGGTGCTTAGAAAATGTTGCAATTATTCTTGGTCATCGTTTTCCAGGCAGTTACATTTGGATTATAAAATGTTCCCGTATGCATTTGCACAAGTTCAGCTGCTATGATAATTTTGTGGCAAGCAATTTGTTTGGAGCACCTGAACATAGTACTGACTTTGGAGCCTTCAGACACCTTCATGCCCTGCTAACTAATGCATTTAGACTTGCTCAAAATTTTTTGGTGTCTCAGAAAAGCATGTACGATTTCAGTGACAATACAAAGGCAGTTTCTTGTGAATTACCTACTTTTGCTACTAGTAATGGTTGCCCAGCAGCAGAGAAACACTGTGAGCTTGTTAGCAAGTCTGTGAGCTTTAATGAGCCTTCTGCTATTCACAGAGCTTCATTCACATTAATAGGATTCAGTAAAGGTTGTGTTGTCTTGAATCAATTACTTCACGAACTGAAAGAAGCAAAAAAGGACAAGGATATAGATGCTTTTATACAAAATATAAAAGCTATGTACTGGCTGGATGGTGGTCATTCTGGAGGAAGTAATACTTGGGTAACGTACCCTCATGTGCTGAAATACTTTTCACAGACTGGAATTTCAGTTAATGCTCATGTTACACCGTACCAGGTATTTGATACAATGAGAACATGGATTGGAAAAGAGCACAAGAGATTTGTACAACTTCTTGAGGAGTTTGGTGCAAATATAAATAGCCAACTTCATTTTGCTGATGAAGCACCTTCTTTGGACAATCACTTCAAAGTACATGAAGTATTTTGATATGTTAATGATGCCAGTGTTATCTGCAAAATAGATCTTAAACTTCCAGTTTAATAATGTGTTTTCTTAACACTTGGGAGAGGAAATATTGTATATGCTTTCTAAGATGAATGTTGATGTTACAAGTCTACTGCTTGTAACTGAAGTCACCAGAAAGTTTCAGCTTTTTGATCTGAGCAAGGCAGTATTATCCATGAGGAAAATCAATTTAACAGGAGGGGGGAAAAACCTAATTCAGCTTAATGTTAAAGGAAGGGTTTGTGTAATTGTCTAGAATTATAATGACCAAAACTTTCAAGCCTAGATATAAAAAAGATCATCTTCAAATTCTTCTAATTTGATGAAATTGAAGGTTTGTTTTTGAATAAAATCCTGTTATTTAGATGGGATAATTATTAGAATGTCAAAGCTACTCTTAACATTATTTAGTACTTTTAGCACAAGCAATGCAGTAAATTGGTTATTTTGACAGTATTTATCTTCATTGCAATAAGTATATGTTAACCTTGGGAATAAGCTGAATAACTACTGTACTGTTGTGCCAGAGGCGCCCCGCAGTTTCTAACCATTGCAAGCATCTACAGATGTTGTATTTTTGTTTTCCTTGGGGGGGGGGCATTGGAAGAGAATTAAGCATTGTGAGACCAAAAAAAGTATACTCTCACACGGTTCAACATTCCATATTAATGGTGAAGCTTAACTAGCTCTCAATACAATTTTGAGCTTTTGTAACTTCAGACTGTTAGAACTTTTATAACAACTGTAATTATTACTTTGCTGAATATGAAGCCATCTAATTACATTATATTAATACTGTTAAGTTATGGGAAAATGGTAGTAGCATATACAGTTGTTATTTATAACACAGGAACACCAAGTAGCATTCTCTATAAAACAGCAATTATGTGAGAGAAGGATTACTACAGTGTAAAACATTTTGATGTTTCTATAGTTAAAAATTAAAGTATCATTAATAAATCTGTGCAATTGATCAACATTTTTATACGTTGTTTGAAAACTTAATTACTAGAAACCGGAACACTATCTGAAAATAGAATTTGGAGAATATACAGTTCCTCTGAATTTTAAAGGATTTGTGACACAATAGGATCCCTTAAAACAGAATTCCTCAACCTTTCCAGCTTTGCAGTCAAGGAAGAGGGAATGGTTCCGCACAGGTGGGGCATGCGTGCACTTACCTGCTGCTTGTGCAAGTAGGGATGTGCGTGCGCACTTGCCCACCACTTCCACGGCCCAATTCCAAATGGCTCAAGGCCCAGTAGTGGGCTGCAGCCCAAGCGTTGGGGATTCCTGCCTTAAACCTTACTTTTGAAAGATAATAAACTAGAAATATTGCTAGAAAAAAAACTTACGTTAAAAGTCGAAGGCTATGTCCAAATTGTTTTTGCTATAACAAACGGTTTGATAATCTGATTTTCATAGAATTTCCTCCTCCAAAACATTTCTCTTATTATTCCATTCTGTGTTTTGCAAGAAGGGCACTTTTTTCAAGAGTAGTTTTTAAAAATGGGATAGAAAGTTAGGGTAGAGGAATCAATACAAATGGAGATCCTTGTTTGCAAGAGAGCAAGCACTGCCTGCTTACTATCCAGTGTATAAGCCACACAGCTTTTGAGCATGAGTAAGCTATGAAATTAATGTTTGGGTATAATGGGTGGAGTTTAATCATATGCTTGTTCCGTGGAAGCCACTTTTCCTCCTCTAGTGGATTCTAAACCCTCTGCAGCAGATTTGACTGTCATGAGAGAGCTGTGAGGATAAGAAAGTTGTTTTATTAGCAGTAGGCCTTTAGCATAGACTTTGATGCCATCTCATACTATGTAAAGATGATGTAGGTTTGTCACATCAGTAAAAATGTGAAATAGCTATTTGTTCTGATCCAATAATTCACTATGGGCACTTGAGGTATTGTTCCCCTCATTTCAGTGTTTCCAAGGGATGTGCGCATGGAAGAGGGAAAGCCAGGATGTTAAGTAGGTCAAATCTCAATGTTTCTGCAGCCAAAATGCAGGGATTTTTGCTTTTCATACATTCCAATGAGATTTTTGTTATTGTTGCACTTTGAAATATATTTTGAAGTCTTTGCTTCTTAGTTCATACTTTTAAAGTAATAAAATGCTGGTAATTTAGTCATCTTCAAATTAATAGTTTACAACTATTAAAATATCCAGCTTTTAATAGACACTATTCACATATTGCTTCACAATAAAAGCTAGAAGGTGCCAGAAGACTAGGTGAGTCTTACAGTATTCTGGAGAAAATTAATTCCATCTACAATTAGGATATACCTATTTACTGAAATGATGTCTAGCAGTCAAGTGAGTTCTGTTTCCCAAATTTGCTCAAGGATTGAGTAAGATTTGGAGCTGAAGTAAGAAGGAAATAGTATATTGCATGCCTTCAGTACAGCTTATTAACTCTGTCACAATATATACTGAAATTTCTGTACTAATAAATATTTTCAATGTGACATACTTTGTTTACTTTGAAGGCTGCTTTTATATTATTTATAAAAGCAGCCTTCAAAGTAAACAAAGCATTGTTTTTTTCTTACAGTAGAAGCTGACATAAATTGAACTTTATTTTCCTGAATGGAGCTAAGACACTTTTGTTTCTATAGAGAATTGGAAGACCATTGGACAAGAAAATTGAAAGTAGTATAGTATTAAAGTTAGCTTTTTAAAAAAAAATCAGTTCAGTAAAATGTTTTGATGTTTACTAAACTGCAGAGTGCATTGTTCAGTTCTAATCTTTGAGTAGATGTAATTTAGAGATTTATTTTTAAACTCTAAATTAGTTTTCTAAGCATGAAAAAATAAATGTGTCTTCCAGTTACACATTTTGCTTCCAATCAGTAGCTTAGATTGCACTGATAACTTTACTGGACACATCACACAAAGGGCAAGATAACGAACAAAAATGAAATAATAATAATGATGATGATGATGATGATGTTGGAAGGAACCTTGGAGGTCATCGAGTCCAACCCCCTGCTCAGGCAGGAAACCCTACACCATTTTACGTCCAAAATACACAATCTGTTTTTTTTTATTGGATAGTTACATATTTATGATACAGGAGTGTCAGATGAAAGAACAACTCTTTGCAAACTAAAGTACTTATTCTACTGAAAAGCAATGTTGCAAAGTAGCGAAAACCATACGTTGCAATTTCTGCAAGAAAAATTTCTTACAAGATTTTTATACCTGCTCAAGGCATAACTAGAGTAAATAAAAAAAAAAACACTGAAGAGATTGTTGTACTACCTTCACAGTTTATTAACTCCAAACTCATTAGAAATGTCTGCAAATCCTTAAAAATTGTGCCTTTTCTGAGCTTGGAAAACACATTTAAGGATGTGCCAACATCATTAGATATGCACATTATCTCTTCAAATCCAGATTGATGCATAGTCTTACTGTTTATCTCCTTAGCATACCCGTATATTATGTTCATAAATAATACGACATTTTAGCAGTATGTGTCTGGCTTAAATGGTACGTAAACCAGTGGCCATCCTATTAATTGGTTCACAAGAAAGAGTTTAACATATATATTTCTCAGAACAACTGTTAAGTATTCAAAAATGTTTTTTATTCATAATTACTGCTGTAAGTTTTTTCTTGGATGCGTAATGCCATTCTCCTACCATAGAAGTCTCTGTATTCCTCAGGAAGTTCTTCCAGGTTTTTTAGTGCTCTATCCAAAATCTGCATTGCTCTTGAGGCTGCAGTGAGATCTTTGTTTCCATACGTATCTGTTTTATCATAGTATTCAGAAGGAAGCTGCTTCCAGAAAACATTGACTCCAACTCCAAATTCCTCAGAAGTCACATTATGGAACCACAAGGCTGGAGAGGGGGCAGGGAGTTGTGAAATATATTTTACACATATTATATATACTGAAAACATTTAATTTCTAGTTATCAATCAGAAATTGTTTTACAGTGACAGCTTTGCAGGAAGACGCTTCAGCCTTGCAAACATATTAACTCTAAATATACCATGTTTCTGTAATTTGAAGATTTGAAAATTGTTCTGAAAATATACTTGGGACTATAGATTCTTTAGGTTAGATTTAGACCAATAAATCTAAGAAGAAATGTGTAGAAGTGAATTGTAGCTGGGCGAATACTAACCAGAAATCCCAGTGAATGAAGTTGAACTATTTTTTGCTGATTCTTCAGCTGCAAATCCAAAACTCTTCTGAAAGTACCTTGAAACCTTGATTTAGGACTACTACTGTTCGCAGTTATGACAGCCTCAAAATCGGTCTTTAAAGACTGTAAGGCATTTCCGGCAATCAAAAAATGTTTTCCCCCCCCGGTCACATGACTGCATTTCAGGCATTTGGCAACCTGTCTGCATTTACAACTGTTTGCCAAGTGCCCTGTGATCACCATTTGCAATCGTCTCTGCTGGCTTTCCCAGAAAGTCAGTGGGGAAGCCAGCAGGAAAGATTGCAAGCAAGGAGAATGCTGGATTTGAGATCCATTCCCCAAGCACACCACGGAATCTCTCCCCCATACAGGAAGGGGAAATCCTCCCACACACTGGAGAAACAATCCTCAAATCTGGCAAAAACACTAGCAAACGCCAGCTTTCTGAGCCTTTCAGAAAGCTGGTGTTTGCTAGTATTTTCCTGTCCAAAGGAAAGAGGCAAATACCAGCAAATATCAGTGTTCTGAGCCTCCCTGAATTATTGCATTTGCTAGCTTTTTTAACAGATTTGAGGTATGTTCCTCCAGTGCACTAAGGGTTTTCCGAAGGCAAATCTCTCCAAAGGGGAAATCCCTTGATACACTGGAGGAACCGACCTCAAATCTGGCAAAATACTAGAGAATGCCATTGTTCTTACGAATATTCTTCCTGGTAAGGTAAGGGCTCAAACTTCCCAGATGTGCTGGGAAGGCCTGGCCCTCTCCCCATTCCACCATGTCCAAGAGGACTCAGCCTTCCCTCTAGCACTCCATTTAATGACGACAACAGAAAAGAGTTGGGATCACAATTGTTGAACGAAGTGATCATATGGCATCATCACTTAATAACTGCTTCATTCAACAACTGAAATTCCAGGCTCAACTGTGGTCGTTAGTGGAGGACTATCTGTAATTAAAAACAATTGGGACGGGCTGAGAAAGCAACGATAATCCATGAAAATCACCACTCCCATTTCACCTAACGAACTAATTTGGATTGAAGTGGGATCCAGAGTACAGCTTCAAAAATCTACATTGTGTTTTTGTCTTTCCTTTTCTTTCTTTCATGTATGCTTACCAGTTTGAGGTCTAAAGAGACTTATACTTCTAAGGATACTTATCTAGTAACTAAACATCATTATTAGCTATACTAGATGCACAAATCTCATTGGGGTTCAAACTGTTCAGATATGGATACCTTGAATTTTGAAAGAATTAAAAATTGACCTGTTAATGGTGGTTATGCCAAGAGCTTTCAAATCAGCAGATAGCTACAATGAAGCGTTATTTTTTATGCACGAGGCACTTAATTCTAGTTCAAAGAGCATTCCGCTGAATTATAGTGATCATCACTCCAACCTAATAGAATCTAAATTTTATAAGGAAAAGGTTACATCTGCTCTCCAAAGGACCACAGACCAATCCAGCTGGTGCATGTAGTACACAAGCCAATGTGCTAAAAATAGCTTCAGATGAAAAAAAAGCCTTGGAAGGATTCCAAATTCTCACATTTGGAAGATTTTAATAAATAAAATGGATGTAATAAACTATTGCAGTCTCTTGGATCTAAATCATGTCATGGGTCTGACATCAATTTAAATGTGCAGCGTAAAAATGAGGAGCAGCATCTCTTCAGACTAACACGTATTAAAAGGCATAAGCTATTGGCCCATGATTTTGGCTATGGGGAAGCCAGATTCACTTAACAACCATGTTACTACCTTAACAACTGCAGTGATTGACTTAACAACTGTGGCAAGAAAGATTATAAAACGGGGCAAAACTCACCTTTCTTAGGAATGGAAATTTTGCCCTCAATTGTGGTCTTAAATTGAGGACTGTATAGATTGCCACAATTAATGAAGTTAATGGATGGCTAAGATGGGGAAATTAACTACTTTGATTAAAGAAAAGATTTTTTTATAGCTTTACTTCAATATGGAACCCACTTTTGGACTTTTTGCTTGAAACTGAAAGAAACATATTAATTTTGGGATTTAACATTATAATTGTTTAAAACAATTCCATTGTCTATTATTGAATTTTAGATCAAAAGGTTAAATTTTTTTTATATTTGTAACTATCTAAGAAAGTTGGAAGTTACAGTTTACTTATTTTCTTCCCCCTTTCCTTATTGTCTTGCACTTTTCCCCTCCTGAAGTATATTGAAAAAGAATTAACTTGCTTGTTATAGATACCATAAGTGAATTTTGCACTGGATGTAGATTAAGACCATGTAATTGTGTGCTGTTCAAAATTTAAAGACCACATTTATTTTCTCTAGTTTTTTTCATCAGTGACTTATTAAAAAATACAATTTTTATACCATTTAAAAATTAGATTTTTTATTAGAGTTTGTATTAAGTATTTCGTTACATAGGTTCTCACAAATAAGAATGGAAGTGTGTTCACTTATTTTTTGAACTGTGGCTTAGCATGATATACGAATACGGAGACATGTTAAGGACAAAAACCATGTCATGGCTTTATCATGATATATGAGTCAGATCACTATAATTCATGGCCGAGATAGAATTGTCTTTTTACTGTGGTTTTAAATACAATTTGCTGCACATAAACATGCAGTCATAAAAAACAGTCTCCTGTGACTGACTGACTGACTAAATTCTAAGCTGAATCAGACCAAAGAGGAGACAGCCTTCTACAGTTTAAAAAAAACAACAGCTGAATTTGTTGTTGGTTTTCTTACCAGGAATGAATAAGACATCTCCAGCATCCAGCTGACATTCATAACGTCTAGCTTTGATAAAGAGAGGATATTTCTTCATGTTTGGTTTATCCACATCTAGTACCTCAGACTTTGTGCCTGATGGAAGATTTCAATGAACAATCAATGACAATGCTTCTATTAAACTGTATTACTCTTAATGCTACCAGCATAATATTTAGGCCCCTCATTTGGGAGTAAAACATACAGGAGAGGAAGACTATGTATATGTGTATGTGCCTCAGGTTGAGTACTGGGCTGCCAAAATGATTTTCCATTTCTCTAGCTCTTTTAAGCTGTCAGATCCTACTAAATCAATTTTAACTACAGTATGGTGCAATTTAAGTCTTAAGTCTTTATTAGACCAAGTGGGACATCCTTTCCCTGCAATCTCAGAAAAACTACTGTTTAACTGATCAATTAATCACATATTTCATTCCAGAGTAGCTCTCCTTTATTCAGTGAATGCTAACTATGGAAATATATGTGGTTTAAGCCAGGGGTCCCCAACCCCCGGTTCATGAACCAGTACCGGGCCATGGCATGCTAGCAACCGGTCCGCACAAACAAGCAAAGCCCCATCCGCGAGATGCAGGCAGCACACAAAACCACGCACTCTGGTCCGCGGAAAAACCTCTCTCCATGGAACTGGTCCCTGGTGCCCAAAAGGTTGGGGACCTCTAGTTAAGCACACAGCAAGTCTGCTCTTCAGTCTCCTCTAGAATGCAGATGGTGCTGCACAAAGCAACTGAAAACTGATCTTTAATGATTTGCATCTCATTAGCAACTGCCTATTCTAGTTAGCTATTTTAGTGGGTGAAAGGGGCTGTGTTGGTTTTATTTGCTTTTTTTCTTTTTCTTTTATGTTTATTTAAAGTTTATAGGCAACACCAAAGGATGGCTTTATTTAAAAAGAATACAAATATCCCTTTGAGTTACAACTGTAATGGAGCCTGCCCATTACAGTCAGAAGTCAGGACAGCCACTAAGTGAAGCACCTCATTTTATAACCCTCCATCTCTGCTCTCCCCAGTGCAAATGTGTGGGTCGTTAAATGGAGGACGGGGTACCTCAGGGTGGGAGAGACGCTGGTAGTATTAAAAGTTCCAAGAATTTAATGACTGTTTACAAAGTTATCATGTCTGTATCCTGGTCAAAAATCAAGGTTATTCTGGAGAACAAACAAAAGGATACCCAAGATTATGAAAAACTGTAAAGTTTACAAATGGGAAAAATGACAGATTCGGGGGGAAAAGCTCAATAAAGGATTCTTTAAAATCACAACAAATAAAAGCCACAAAATACTCAACATAATTTTGAATCATCTACTGTGATTAATAATTATGTTAAAGATTAAAAAAATATATTGTACACAATGCAAGGTAAAGTGTATAAAACAGGGGTAGGCAACCTTGGCTCTTTTATGACTTGTGGACTTCCAATACCCAGAATTCCTGAACCAGCCATGCTGACTCAGGGATTCTGGGAGTTGGAAGTCCACAAGTCATAAAAGAGCCAAGGTTGCCTACCCCTGGTATAGAACAACCGCCAGGCTGTGGCCCAGGCCTTGAGTCATTTGGAACTGGGCTATGAAAGTTCAGAATGCGCGCAAGTAGCAGGTGAGCTACTTGCTACCCCGCCAGTCCACAAAGCTGGAAAGGTTGAAGAACTCTGATATAGAAGATAACTACCTTAAACAGTTATAAAAAAGAACTATGCCAAATATATGAAGGGTAGTCTACTGACAGCTACTAAAAATGATCCAGGTTTCAAAAGCAATACAAAGTTGAGCTTGTCTGTCACTTTGGATCAAAGAACACGAGACACTTATTCCAAGGGACCCTACAGATATCTGGGCAACCAAAGTGGAAACTGGAACATTACAAATAATGGAAATGTGATCTGATGAAGCCAGGAATGTTCTTCACTCTTTATGTAGTGTCTGCTTTTAAGCTAAGTAACCCACACAAACACACCTGATAAATATAAATATGGTGCATCACGGGGGCTGAACAGTACAACTTGTTTCTTTCCCGTCACCTGAATTAAGAAGTTATCCATTATCTACAAATATAAAAACAGTAAATATTACTGAGCATGTGATCAGATGAGACTTTCAATACTGCTGCAGCTATATTAAATTAGAGGTATATTAGCAGTAATACCATAGTCATTTACAGTGACTCTGAAAAGTATGTCAGATCATGAACCTTTAGTCTCTTGCCCTTTCCTTATGTGGATAAATAGGAGATCCTCTGTTAATAAAAGGCATGTACAAAACACTTAGCATTAAGACAAATTTTCACATAAGGGTAAAATAATCATCTCTCATTGTCTGTCTTTATATCTTTACCTCTGTGTACAAACACACACAGATTATATAGAAACACTAACAATGATTGTAGTATTACCAGCAAAATATTGCATTCTTCCTGTCCTCCCTGCCTCACTGGAGACGTTCAAACAAAAATGTTAACGTCCTGCTCATTAGTTTAATCCACAATATACTCCAAGTACAGATCGTGCTGTTGTTTAAATAGATTGAAAGATACTGGTACTCAGTCAAAATCTTTTGGGCATATGTCCAAAGATACAGAAAGCCTTTTTCTAGCTGTTAACTATACAGCACAGGTAGAGAATAATAAGATACGTATATTATTGAAGAGGATATATTACCAAAAGAAATCTGTCCTGGAGAACTAATAGATTACCATGCTCCTTTCAGCTGGCTTTGTAACCAGTCAGAGAAGCAGGATCCATAGTAGAGAAATGAGGGGGGAAATATTTACATATTTGCAAGGAAAAAAAACAGAATTCAAGCAAATTAATATATTCCATGTGCAGCACTGAGTCAACAACTGTAATTGGGATCAGACTTTCCATCACTGTGATGTGATTGTAGAGTGTAATGTCAGGGACTGCATGATTTAGGGATGGCAATCCTGGCAATGCCCACTGCCATTGTTAAGTGAGGACCTCAGGTCATTAAGCAAATCCTAGGCAGCTCACAAGCAGGCCACCAGGGTGGTAAGGTAGGCTGCATGACACATGTGCCATGAGGCCAGGGGTAGCAACAGCCAGACAAAGAGAAGGGGGCGAGTAATCTACAAGGCACAATAGGAATGCAGCTGGGGGTGGCTGCTATCAGGTGGAGAGGATGCAAGAGACTCACTGGAGTGACCTGTGGCCTCCCCTGCTGGCTTCCCCGTTGAGCTTGTTTGTGGGAAGCCGGCGGGCAAGGTTGCAAATGGTAATCATGAGACCACCTGATGCTGCAACTCTCACTTAAGTGTGAGCCAGTTGCCAAACACCTGACTGCAATCACAGAATTACAGGGGTGCTGGGGCAGCTAGAACTTCAGTGCCATTGTAACTTCAAATGGTTGCTGAACAATGGTCAATAAACGAAGACTACCTGTATCCCATTTGGAGAAGCACAATATGCCTGACTAGACTTAGTACATTGAGGGATACTCATAAAACAGCTGATGAGGCTATACAGTATCTTTTTAAAAAAGCAGTTAGCTAGGTCAGAACATGTTCATAATCCAATCCAAAACATACTTCCAACAAGCTTAGTCATGCTAAGAAACTAGAAAGTTGTCCTAAATGTGTGTAGTTTCATAGATAGCACTAGTACAGTTTCAAGAGCAGATATGGTGTCATTTTATCTATCAATCCAAATGTCTAATTAAATCAGATATAAGAGAAATTCTGTCACAATTCTTTCATTTGTTGAAGGTAGCTACATGGAATGTACATGGCTTGGGGGGGGAGAATATAAATGAGCAAGAAGTCAAAAATTCATTAATAAAGAGAAAATAGATTTTGTATTTTTACAAGAAACATATCAAAAGAAAGAAGGGGTGAATGAACTTAGGTTATATTGGACCGATGTATATCAAAAGCAAGAGGGATAGCAATCATGGTAGCTAAAAGATTTGAATTTAAGATAAAAGCCATAAAAAGGAATGATATGGGAAGATTTCTTATAATTCAAGGCTTGATTTATGGACAAGAGGTCACTTTAGCAAATTTGTATGCACCTAATACATTGATTGAAGGAACTGGTGTATATAAGAAAACTAAAATAAATTTATTTGCAGATGATAGATTACTAACATTTCAAAATCCCATAGCTACTATAGAGAGGATATATTCACATTTGAATGAATTTGGGAAATATAGTGGATTGCAAATAAACTGGGAAAAATCAGAAATGATGTTATATAACCATAGTAAAGAAGAAATGGACGTATTGAAAGAAAAATATAAATTAAAAATAGTAGATAGTATCAAATATTTAGGTATTGACATCCCAAAAATATTCAAGAATTAAAGAAGATAAATTATGAGAAGTTAAAGAAAGCTAAAAAAAATAAAATGGATAAATATGGAAAAGTAAAATTATCATGATTCAGAAGAATTGCAGCAATAAAAATGAAAGTTTTACCAAAAATTAATTTTTTGTTTTGGATGATCCCAATTAAGTTTTCGGATCAAGAATTAAAGGAAATACAGAGATTGCTGGAGGTGTATTGTAATGGAGATAAGAGCAAGAATAAGTAAAGCATTATGGTATGAACCATTAAAAAAGGGTGGGCTGGGTCTTCCAAATGTTAGAAATTATTGGGTAGCTAATCAATTAAGGGTGGTCCCAGATATTATAGCAGTAAATAGAGATTTATTATGGAGCGATATAGAGTTGAAGGAGTTAAGGGAAATAGGCAATCCTATAGAAACATATTGGTTTAAAAAGGATATTTAAAAAATTGTTAAGATAATTCAAAATCCCTTTTTAAAAAATTTGATAGAATTATGTAATAAATGGAGATATTGGTTAATGCCAGGAATTTCTCCTTTAACACCGGTGGTAGAAATGGAGAAATTCCCTAAGATTGAATTGAAAGAATGGATTAGTAAATTAAAAAAAAAATCAGATATATAAATGGGAAGACTGGAAGAACAAGATAAAGAATATAATACAATTAAATAATGTTTTATCAGATACTAAATTAAATTGGTTGAATTTAATACAATTAGACAAATGGATAAAAATGGAAGAAAAATTCAAGGTGAAAGATAGACAGTTAACAAAATTTGAAATTATTATAAAAGCAAGTGAGGAAAATGAAGAATATATAGGTAAAGGAAGAATTGGGAAAATACACAGAATATTAACTGAACTTGAAGATCAGGCAAAAGGTTTAAAATTAATCTGGGAAACAGATTTAGGAGAAATAAATGATAAAGATTGGAAAAATATATGGAATAGAAGAGTATATAAGAATATGTCAGTTAGAGTTAAGGAAAATGGATATAAAGTGATATGGAGGTGGTACCTAACACCACGTAAATTAAATCAAATAGATGTTAAATATACAAATATTTGCTGGAGGTGCGAGAGAGAGATTGGAACATATAAACATATGTGGTGGGATTGTGATAGCGCACAAAAGATATGGGACATGGTGTTTAGGGAAATTAGAGAACTTTTGAAGGTAAATTTAGATATATCACCAAGGATTGCATTACTGTTACTGATGGAAAAACAAGACATAAATGAAGCAAAAAAGGAATTGATTGTAAATTTCATAATGACAGCTAGATTAGTGATGGTTAAATATTGGAGACGGAATTGGGTTATTTAAAGAAATGAGTGGTATAATGAAATATGGAATATGGCAATAAATGATAAATTAACAACAGAAATTAAATTTTAAAAAGGGATGATTAAAGTAAATAATTATAATGAAATATGGGATGATTTTATAAAAACAGTCTTGGTGGAAAGCAAAGGGAATAAACCTGCTCAAGAATATATGCTGTTTTGGAGAGGATAAGGGCAATATTGAAATATATTGTATATTGTTGTTATATGAGAATAAATATAGGTAATAAAAATGGTCTCCAGGGGGGGGTGCACTGTAGTATTTGTATTTTTATACTATTTTTTATTTAGATTTATATGTATTGTTTGTATTACTTGTATTTGAATAAAAATAAAAATTAAAAAAAAGAAAGTCCTGACTTAGTTTAACACCTATAGCATTCCTTTTAAATATTTTTCAAGGAAGCAACACAAACCCCTCTTTGCATAAAGGTCAAAATGAGTTTAGCATACTTTTCATTAATAAGGGTTTAGGAATGTATTATTTACATCATAGTGTGTCCAAAGTTGTAGACCTTCTGAACTTATTCGGAAGACAGTAGAGAAAAACTGTTCCTTATCAAAGTATTCTGGAATGTGAATGTCATCTGCCAATAAAGGAAACTGCTTTCTCAGATCTGCAATATCCTGAAACAAAAATATTGATCTTGACTAGAGTTACATATTATGCTAAGTTATAAAGCATTTAGAAATCATAATAGCAAGGTTCACGTATCATACAAAGCCAAAAGCAAACCATTCTATGGCTTAGTGCAATGTAGGAATCCAATTACATCTGAAACCCCTGGAAGAGGAAAATGATTGTTAGGATGTTACAGAAAAACAAAAGGACCTTAGTCTGTAACCATAAGCCTGCTAAAGTTTCCTCTCTCATGAACTGCAAAATCTCTTCTATTCAAGAGATGTTGATTAGCTTGGGCTACTAATAAGGCATTTAGAACAAGTCCATTTCCAGGCCATCCATCAAATTTCTCCATATTTGGACTGAGCAAGTTCAAATAATACACAATAAGCACAGATATTTTGGCTTCATTTGAAACACTTCAAATCCTACATTCATTTCCAGATTCTGAAGAAATTGGGGCATACATTTCACAAAGGAATAGAAAAGATATGAATATGTTAGGAGGTTTTAATATTGAATTGCTGAAGTTAACATGGGTAAACAAGATAACATTTGGCTCAGATCTTCAGTAAACAGGACAATGAAATGCTGTTTTTTCAAATCTTTTTCCAAATAATGAGTCAGGGAGTTGCAGGGTAGGATACAATTCTTTTTGTAAAAACATCTATTTCCTTGTCTGTCCCAGGAAATAACAATGATAACACTAATCAATCCTTTTCTCTATCAGCTTTATGATTCTCCATTCTCTCTGTTTTAAATAAACACAGTAAATAAAGCACAAACTAAGGACAACATTTATGTAAAGGCTATCCAAAATAGCTCTGAGGAGATCTAACATTTTTAGGATGAGTTTTTTTCTTATACAATGTACTCACCTTTCGGGGATCATCTCCTAGTGATCGTAAATAATACTTTTCATCCTTAAAAATACAAACACATGGAAAATAAATTGCAATGAATAAGCACATTAATATTTAATTGACTTAACTTATCAAGTGCCATGTAATTTGATAACTAAAAAAGAACCTACACTAAAAAAAAAATCAGCCAAACTAAACTATTAGTAAGCAAATAATACATTACCTCAGAAAGAAAATAATCCGAATGCTTGATTTCAGCTGCTCTCTTTACAAATACATCAAAAGGCAGTGTTCTGAAATTCAAAATAAAGTTATCAAAATGTTTTTTTTAAACAGAGGGGACTGACTTTTAATAATAACTATCTCAAAACATCTTCTTTGAACAAAGAAAAAAGGTACAATTAAGAACAGCTGTTTAACATTGATACCTAATATCCTTACTAGAATTTAAATGCCATGGGCATCAATGGACTTCCAGAAACAAGACTTAGGATCAGCTTGAAACTTTCTGCAGGTCAATTACTGGTAAATTTATGTTGGTTGCCATATAAATGGATTCAATTCTTCTAATCAATTAAGGGTTTTTTATCGATTGAAGCATGTCCTCTAGCAGAATTAGGAATAGAATCTTCAACAATTCCCTGTTCTGTCTACTACTCTGCCTCTCAAAATGCTTTCTAGAAGATTGGTGGTGATGCTAAGGGCGGGGGGGGGGGGGGNGGGGGGGGGGGGGGATCATGAACTAGGGAAAATAATTTACCCTTCCACAGCTTAATAGCTGGAAATTTCTAGAACAGAACAATTCCCACGGTATGAAGAGACAGCTGGGTCCCTGCTTCCACATGACAGAAAACTATCAGAATAATCTCAGTAAAATACATTTCATGTTGAAACTAATGACTTTGCTTCCAATTATTTTCTCATACAGACATTGGCTCCCACCAAACTATTTGATCCAAAATCACCTTATGATTTCCGTTCACAGTTGTGGTAGTATACAGAATTGCTTTCATTTTTTAATGAGGATAAGTCTGACTGTAAGCTAGAGTACACTGTGACCTGATTGTAGTTGCAATGGGTAACTAACTGAGGCACAAAGAAGGCAGCTATAGAAAACAGTGTAGGAATTTCATAAACAAATAATAATTGGATTAACTGAATTTTAAGATTACATCACCCCATTTGGTTCATTAGTTAAGGCACTAGAATTATTTACTGTGATGGAAAAACAAGTTTGTATAAGAGTCAGGTGGGAGAATGTGAAAATGTGGTCTTAGAAAAAAGATTCAACAATTCACATATATACACAAAGCCTGCCAACCATAGCCATCATGAAAACGTGTAGCTGGATTGACAGCATAAAGTCAATACGGAAATCTCTACTATCTAGGTCTGGAAAAGCTAAGTGAGCCATAAGATTTATTAATGCAAATAGTTCTATAGCTGCTGGGTTTTCTTCAGCACATCTCTAATTTGTTTTGAGCTACAGCAACATCTGAGTTGCTATCACTTCCCACTTACAGAAACAGAATAAAGCTTGGAACAGAATACCTATACACAAAGTTCTTACTAAGGAAGTTCATCTGTGGCACAGCAGAAACATGAACCTTTACTTCTTTTTTTCCTGATGATTGACAAAGGTAATCTACTGTCCATTTGGTCACACAAGGGCCCAGATCTATTCCTTTCAGTACTGCAGGCTTTCTCTGAGAATGAAAAAAAGTTATTGAATAACTTGCCACCATTTTGCTATTAGAAACAAACAAACAAAAGGGTATGACTTATCTATTACTCCCAACTATCCAAACCTAAGAAACGCATATCTTTTCTTTGAAAATTGTGTAACCAATACAATGAACATCTGTATTTCTAACTTTTATTATTTTTCTAACAGAGCATAATAGTGAAATACATCATATTAATCTTTATTCTAATGGCAGGATAAGCAGTACTGTAATGAACACTCTATAACACTGGATTAATCTACATTTTATAAAGCTTTGCAGTCTAATTCTTCGCACAACTACTTTGAAGCAAGTCCCACAAATTGTAACTGATTTCTAAATAATATATCTAGACACAGTTCACTGAACCTTATAGGTTCAAGTCAATACTTTAGATTTTGTTTATCAATAAATCTATAAGAGACAGGAAACAAAATACTTAAAAGAACATAGCAGCAAATCTAAATATTAAAGGCAAAATTCAAACTGACTATTTAAAATGCATGTATATTACTTCAATATATTAAAAGACAAAGTTGATGGAATGAAATATATCCTAAGTCCAAAATTAAATGGCAACTTCCATAATAGATCTAATTGCAAACAATGCTAACTACCCCCAGGGATCCGGGTGATCCCGGATCTCCCCTCCTTCCGCCGCGCCCTGAAGACATGGCTCTTCCAAGTTCGCCCTAACCGGATCCCCTTAAAAATCACCTTAAAAATCACCCCAAGATTCTCTTTAAAATTAATATATCCGGTATCATTTATAAAGAAAAATTAATCCAAAATTTAACCCATAAATAACAACATAGACAAAATATTCCGACAGTCGGCGGGACTCAGGCATTCCTCTTCCCGCCCTATTTTTAACTTATTTATTTTAAATAAATAAATAAATAAATAAATAAATAACTGCCTAACCTTCAAATTCAACACATTATCTTCTAAGCATTAGTTAAGGGACTAAATACAACAAGCATTACTGGGGCCAATGTGCCTAAGGATTCCTGCCCCTCTGTCCCATTGATTTTTAAAAGGATTAAAAAAAAGCAATAGAACTCTCTTAAGGATATGTAAACTGATTCAAATCTGAAACACCCTACTTTGAGTGTCAAAAGCTGTTTTGAATGCAAAATGGACTTTTCAAGTCTTTGAAAAATTGTTAAGTTTGAAAGTGTTTCACATTCAAAACACATTCATGATGTTTGACCCGCCTTATATCATACTTGAACCAGAATACTTTGAATTCAAAACTGGTCACTTCAACATGGTTGAAATCTGTAATATTCTGCACATCTCTAGAAGGCATGAGATTGAAAAATAAAGCAACATCAAACATAATTAGAATTTCTAACAATCGTTCTGAGTGCCACACACATTAGTTTTTTTAAAAAATAAAAGAGTGATTGGCTGTAATTGAATGTTGGAGTGTGCTTGTTATCAGGAAAAAAAACTCAGAAAAATAAGATAAGGAGCATTCTAGGAGGCCAAACTGCTGGGGAATATTCATTTGTGGTAAATTGGCACGTTGTATCTAAACACATCTACTATGGCAGATACTTTCTGAAAGTGCATTTAACAAGCTACCAAAACTAACCTGCAATCAACATTCCAAACCTGACAATTAACAAAGAAAAGGTTAATTATGTCCATCTCCTATTTTATCTGGAGAAAGAAAATATGTCTTGCCTTATGTGCACCTGGTACTGGTTTAGGATGTAAATACTAACCACATCGAGCACAGCAAGTACTGAATTAAACGCAGGATTAATTAGAATGTTATTCTTTTGCTGAAGTCCAAGAAACAAAGGACTCATCTGAGTGCTGTATATAGAATTGTTTTTATTAATAATTTTTTGTCCCTTTTAATTTTTACTTATACCAATTATTCCTGCCTATTTTTCCCATAACAACCACCCTGTGAAGTGGACTGCCCTAAGAGAGACCGGCCTAGAACAGCCCCGTTTTTTAGGCCAGCACCTTACTACACCACACTGGTTCTCTGTACCATGCCTTTCTTTGCCACGTTGTTGTTGTTGTTGTTGTTATTATTAAAAAAGGGGGGAGGAGCGTTTGAACCTCCGGGTTTCACCCACCAGGGGATAGATGTCCTGCAAAAAACGCTCCCGAGTCACTCCGGTGTATTGCGGGACTCGCTGCCTCTCCATGTCCCCGCTGAAATCTAAGCAACCGCCGCTCGGTCACTTCCTCCTTTGGGTCCGGCGGCGATTTCCCTCCGCTGGAAACGAGGCCTGGCAAAACCAATAGACGCCAATCATGCCCTGAAGGCGCCCAGCACCGCCGGGGGTGGAGGAGAGACCGCGAGGAGAGTTTCGCTCCTGCTCTAACTCAAGGGCGGAGCGAGGCGGGGCCCCCCCCCCCGCCCTCCTGCAGGCCCGAGACCCTCCTCGAGAGGCGGCGCAAAGCCCGCTCCTTCGCCTCAAGGGAAACCTGTCCGCAGCCTTCCGATCCCCCCGCGTCTCTTCCGTCGCCGCGGCATGATGGGAGTGCCGAGGCGGGGAGTTATGGGGCTGACCCGGGGAGTCCTCTGCAGGCGCTGCTGCTGGCAGCTGCGGGAGCTCCCCGCCCTCCCGAGAAGCTCCTCCGCTTCAACCGCCCGACGCGGAGGGGTCGGACAACTCTTGGCTCCCTCTGGCCGCTGCCCGTTTCTGCTGCTGCCCTCCGCGCGCTTTTATAGCAGCGGCCCCGGTGACTCCAGGTCGGAGGAGCGGGCGGTGTTCCTGGGGTTCCCCAACCCCTTGAGGTGGCTCCGCACTCGCCTCTACTTCTTCCTCATCCGCACCTACTTTGACCGCGACTTCAGCATCCAGGAGTTCATGCAAGGGGCGAAGCACGTGAGTCGTTTGTTGAGCATTTCGGGTTGTTATATATAAAAAAGAAGGGCAGGTTTTTTTTTCTCTCCTTTCTATTAGTTTTTTTAAGACCTCTCCGAGGAAGCTTTGGGGTTGGTTTAGCAGTGGCTGCTTAATGAGATGGTGTTTTATGGCTGTACAATAGCGGGGCGCTCTTGTCCTCTTGCTCTGCCTATGGGTCTTCTTTCTACTCCATCAATTTTTTAGTTTAATAAAATCACAAGGTCCTGCCCTTCTGTATTTCGCATTAATTGAACCTAAACTATTTACTTTTTAAATATGCACAAAGACAGCACTGCATTGCATTCTAGTCAATATAATCTTGCATCTTTATCGGATTCTGCATTTCAGATTGAGAATACTGTATCAGTTGAAAGGCTAAAAAGAATGTTTTCATTATAAGTACATTAATGCAGTTGACCTGCAAAGTCTTAATTAAAGTAGCATTTTTCTCTTTTTTCTAGGCCTTTACTGTTGTTTCAAGGTTAATTTCTCAGTGTAAATACGATGTATTGGAAGAACTTGTATCGAAAGAGGTAAAATATTTAATATCTCTCATATGTGAAAAACAAGATTCTCCTCGCTATTCCTTGAACTGAATATTTCTTTTTTACAGAGGATAGCATTAGCCAGTTCTTCACAACATAGTGCTCCTGGATTTGTTAGATGTCAGTTCCTACATTTGGCCATGTTGGTTAGAAATTTTAAGCACTGAAGTTAGTTGTATTTGGAGACCGTGAGAATGGAGAACATTGCCTTAAGTTAATTAAAAGTGGAAGAAACAGTTTGGATTTATACTTGTATTCTGTTCCTAAAGTGGAGTAAGCAGATTGCATCTAAACTGATAACTTTTCATTCCCAAAAACTCTGACAATTCACATTTGACTTTCTAAAAAAGGCAACAATTAGGTTTTGTCTTCCCGTTAGTGCTTCAGTGTAATTTAACCACAGTAACTGTTTATTCTCTTTATTTTAACTTGGGTTTTCTCATAATTTAGTTATTTCAGCTGTGCTGTCATTTCTAGAAGTTTAGTTTAATTAAAGAATTTATTATTACAACATTCATGCCGCTTTATTTCCAGAAACAGAACTCCCTCCAGTTTTAATATAATAACTTTTAGTAAGGAAAAGATGGTCTGAATATCCAAGGCTTTCCAAAAGGGTGTGGGCATGACTTTCTCTCAGTGGTGGAATGCTTAGCACAGAGGTCCTCAACCTTTTGAGCACCAGGGATGAGTTCTGTGGAGAAAGGTTTTTCCATGGACTGGAGAGTGCATGATTTTGTGTGATGCCTGCATCCCACAGATGGGGGTTTGCTTGTTTGTGCAAACCAATTGCTGGCATGCCGCGGCCCGGTACCGGTCCATGGACCGGGGTTGGGGACCCCTGGCTTAGCAGATCTTACTGGCGTCGGGTTTCCACATCAGCTTTGAACGGCTTTCAGAAAGAAGACTAAGTCTAATAAAACTCTTAAATGTTTTATAACAGTGCCTTTAAGGATACACAAGTAATCCTTGACTTACAAATACAGTTGTGCCCAGAATTTCTGTTGCTAACCAAGACAGTTTTTAAGTGAGTTGTGTCCCATTTTACAATCTCTTTTTGCCACACTTGTTAAATGAATTGTTAAGTTAGTAACATATTAAGTGAAACTGGCTTCCCCATTGATTTTGCTTGTCAGAAGGTAGCAAAAGGTGATTGCATGACCCTGGGATAGTGCAACTGCTATAAAAAGATGCCAGTTACCAAGTGCCCAAATTCTGATCGCATGAACATAGGGATGCTGCAACGTAAGTGTAGAAACCAGTCATAAATAACTTTTTTCAGTGCCATTATAACTTAGAATGGTCACTAAACAAATACTTGTAAGTGGAGGACTACCTGTATAAAAGACTATTCCCCTCATTAAGTAATGTCTACAACAGCCACTCATTGCTCCGTTCCCCAATTACTTGTTTCTATATTAAATGGGAGTCTGAGAATTCACACAAAGGAGATCAACCATAAGCAGAATATGTAATAATTAAACTGATGTTTAAAAAATACTTGACTTTTGAAGTGGCAGGGAGAAATGGCAGCATAGTTTTCAATAACTATCTTATATAACTATTATATGGCTGATTAAGTGAGTTGGTGTAAGGAAATTAATAAGCACTAATGTTAACAATTCCATTTCCAATCCAGATGATTCAGGTGTTAAAAGAGAAGATTTCTTCATTGTCTGAAAACCACAGAAAAGCTCTGGCTGCGGAGATGGATGAAATTATGTTCACAGCAGCAGGAGATGTGGGCATTTACTATGATGACAGTGGTATGTCTCCATTCTATTTCACATTCCTTATAAAACACAGAAGCATTCCTCAGTCTTTTAAAATAGTGCTTAAATTTTCTTTTCTATTTAATTATAGTGTTCATGTTGAGCACCTGTCTGCTACTTTTACTTGTTTCTGGTTTTATATATATTTTATTGTGCTAGCAATCTTTTGCGCCAAAGTAAACTCAAGTAGTTATTATTATTTTTTAAATGGTACTGAAAATGTGATCTAGGAATCCCTGGAGGTTCCTGAGACCCTTTCAGAGAGCCCGTGAAGTGAAATATTTTTTTAAAAAAATTCAGTTTTAATTTCTACTACAGTAACTAATGGTAGACATAACCAACACAAACCAAAATTCTCTGGGGTCCTCAATCATTTTTAAAAATGTAAAGGGATCCTGAGATATTTGAGAACCAGCTTAACTATGAGTAGGTAGGACTTTCGGTACTGCGCGGTAGAGACCGGTTGCGGGCTTGCAGATTTTCTGCACCCCCGTGGCTAATTTCGCCCTGCCTGGGTACCCTAAATGGGTCTAAATCACCCCAGAGAGACAACAAAGAAAGAAGGGTGCTCCAGCGATTCTGGAAGGGCGGCGGTCGTTCCGTTCAACTTGGGGAAAACCTTCTAACCCAACAGGAGAAAGGCTGGCATCAACCAGCCCAAGCTACTTGCAACCAAAGTCCAAAAGCACTAACCAGCACAACTGAACAGCGTGCTTCAAACTGGGTGAGGAATTCGATCTTCTCTTTTCTATTCTACATTTAATTTCCTGGAAAAGATCCCCAAGAAGCAAAGGGAAGGAGGGGGATTTCCGCCCCACCTTTATACTAATGGAAGCAGCGAATTAATCTTTTTATGGAGGATCAAAATATATGGAAGTGAAATAAATATAAAACCTGAAATGTAAAACTTAAATCTGGATAAATCTAAAATTGTTTGAATGGTTCAGACTCTCATTCTAAAGATAATTGTTCATTTTGGAAATTGAAAAACAAATAGTTGCTGACACCTAGTGGTGGATGGAGACTATGATTGTTTTACAAATGTAACCCAGACAACACACTGTTCACCAATTAAGTGATTTATGTTTTAAAAAAATCAATAAAATATATTACAAAAAAAACTATGAGTATGTAATGGCTGAAGAATCTCATACAAAAAAACCCACAGAATTCTGCCTGTTTTTTTGCATTGGGTTAGCTTATAATATTATTAGTCTGCATTCTGCTTGTCATGTATGTTGTTATATATTCAGGAAACTGTGGACAAGTAAATTTTGGATTTGACTGATACATGAACCAAGTATGTGGTAATTCATGCTTTGTCTCTGAAAGAGGCTTTGGAGCCACTGCTATCCTCACTAATAGTTTTTCCACAATAGTTTGTATGTTTGTGTGTGTGTGTGTGTGTGTGTGTGTGT
>NW_015386496.1:13912-24025 GCF_001527695.2 Protobothrops mucrosquamatus | reverse complement strand
AGTTTTAAATAGGGATAATTTTTAATGATTTTAAAGTTTCAGGGGATTTTTAAGGATAATTTTAATTGATCGGCCTGTTTAAATATTTCTTTTTAATTCGGCTTTTAATTATTGTATTTGTATTGTAGTTTTTATGAGGCTGTTAGCCGCCCTGAGTCCCATGAGGAGAAGGGCGGGGTATAAATTAAATTATAATAATTATAATAATAATCTCTGCTTTTTTAAATTATTATATTAAGGGATGCAATAAATAAAAAGTATCAGTTATGAATGCTGACAATGAGAACAAGTACTTTGGATAATTAGTTGCTCCATTTGCACAGCATTTTCTATGTCCATTTTCTATGTCAACATAATAAAGCTTCCAACATTAATTACTGGAAGAGCCTAAGGGCTTCTAGTTCCTATGTATGCTCAGTATCCCTTCTGCCTTCAATCTAATTATATGACTTGCATGAACCTCCACATTTCGTTAATATTCATTTATAAATAGAAATAGTAATAGATGCAACTATTAAGATGTTCCTGAAATCTTCTATTATGTTTCTTGCTTTGTCAATTTAAGTCAGATTGCAGTCTTATCTGACAGATTTAGCAGCCGTCTAAATCTATTTTTAGTATTATGTTTGTTCACCACTGTAATATTACATTTGTAATTGTAATATAAAGGCCACTCACAAAGGGTTTGTTGCTTGACTTATGCAACTGTCTCTTCATTATTTTACTTTGTTTTCTCTAAAGGTTTCGAAGAGAATTCACACAGGGTGTGAAGCCAGACTGGATGATTACTTGGATTGAACACCCAAACTTATTGGAATAAGTTCCCAGAACAGAGACTGTCATATACTAGTAATATTTTGACATATCAACAGACATCTCAAGATTTGTATGCCACAATACATAGTGGACTAATTTTTTGAGTTTTGCTTGAATACCATCTTGCTCTGAATAATATAAATAATATCTTTCCCATCAGAGCTGAAAGCACAGTTTGGACCAATGTAATGGGGAACATGTTAGGTTTGTATGAAAAACATCTTGATGTGCTCTGGAAGAAGATAATTCATAGTTCGTAACTGAACATTGCATCCTTTTTCTTCAACCATCTTCAGATACTGAAATGGGTGGTTTCAAAAAAATGAGAAAAAGAAAGAAGTGACGTTCCAAATATCAGACTTTTACCTGACTCCATTGATACACAGTACTTAACAGCCAAGGTCTTGATTTAATGATCAAATACATTAGAATACTTAAATTACTTTTCAGTGGACATATTATCTGGATCATTCAGCAATGAAAGTAAAGATGTTTCAATAGACCTCATATTTATACCAGAATCAAGTTTTGTACTGTTTTTACTTTGGTGCTTTTTTTCTGTATATTTGGTAATGAAAGTAAAAACTATAATAGCCATGTGCAACTTTTAGCTGAGATCCAACATATAGTATAGTGATATGATGTAGTGTTGGGGTGGGTATGGTATGTTATAGTGATATAGTATGGTGTGTATGGTATGGTATGGTATGGTATGGTATGGTATGGTATGGTATGGTATGGTATGGTATGGTGAACTTAATTTCAATGTGAGGCAGATTTGTGACACTGCCAGAGCTTAAATAATATAATAATATATAATATAATATATAATATAAAATATATAGGACTAAATTGACATCATCTAAGTGGCTAAAATCCCAAGGTGAATGTTCTAAGGAACATTCACCAATCTGAGTATTGCTCCTTTTATACATTTAAAATGATTTAAAACTTGATAGCATAAGATGATTTGAATTGATTATCTGAGATTGCAAAATATTTTGAGGTATTTTAACTCTCCTGTTTGTTCATTTTACTGGAAAAGCAGGACACTGAAGAAACTATATCTAGGAATGTCTCAGTTAATGAAAGAATAGCAGAACAGCCAACTGACCATCCAGTTAGCCACTTCCACAGGGATCACTGTACCTATTGTGTAAACAGCAGGCATAGTGCCTGGATATTATGAGCTTCTTTCCATGAGCCATACATATTGATCCCCTTGAACATTCAGATCACGCTAGATGATGTGCTGAAGTCGATGTCATCATTTACTTCCCTGTTATGACAGATAAGAAGCCGCCAATCTGAATGTATTCATTTTGGAAGACATACTAACGCAGGGTATCTGGGCTATATCCCCATAGGGTATCTACATTTACAGCCTAAATGGTGCTATTAAAATGACTTGGGATAGAATACCTGATTTGCATGCAGAAGACCCCAAGTTTATTCTCTGGCTTCTTAACTAAAGAAAAAATAATAATAGGAAGTAAGGGAAAAGATCTCTGAAACCTTGAAGAGCTACTATGAGTCAAAATAGCAATGGTGAGCAGCCTGGATAAGTACTCTAGTACAGGGGTGTCAAACTGCTGGCCCATGGGTCGGACACGTCTGCCCCAATACGTTGCACGACGTCATGTGATATCACGAGTTTGACATGTCTGCTCTAGTATAGGATATAATTATTGAACCTCACCTGTATCTTAGAAATTGTCTTTAAGACACTGACTTTTTTCTCCTATTTTTTGCTGCATTATTTTACTGTACCTTTTACTTTTGAAAACTATTGTAATGCAGTTTCTGGTAGAATGCAACAGAAATAACAGACTTGTGGCACTTGAAAAGCTAACACATCTATGACTGCTCATCTTTTCTGGATCACAGCCCACTTTATCAGATGCCTGGAGTATAAAAGTATTTTATCTCTGCTGTGTACAGTTACATGTACAAACACATCAGAAGAGTTGTTGAAGGGGTAGAAAGAGATGCACATGCAGAACGTGAGGCAAGCAGCAACTATACTCCTTCATGCCTACAATTATGCATTTGGGGATTGATTAATTGATTCTTGCATGAAATTAATAACTTGGATTGAATATGCATTCTCCAGTAGCTATGTTCTTTCATCATTTGAAAGAAGTACAAGAGAATGTCAATTTTAAAATGAATTTTAACAAGCTAAAGAATAGTGTTCAGTCTCAGCTTTCCGATTCTTTTCTTGTTGACCAGTTGGTTGTTCCCATCAATTGATCCATTTGAATTAATTTAATTGGTATTTTAAACAGGTCAGTATATGCAGTGATACTTTTGATTCTTTATATTGTATATAATTATTTGTTGTTGGGAACCAGTGCCTAAAGTTGTAGATTGGAAAATATCTGGAAGAAAAATACTAGCTGGATGAGGGTAGAATGTAAATGGCAGTGGCCGCACACTGGATCTGGTGATCCTATCGGAGCAGTGGCTATATGTTCTGAAATTGGGGGAGTTCTTGGAGTCTCCCTTGTCAGGATCAAATCAACCCCTAATGACCATGGAGTTCTCTAGCACCACTATCCACTGCAGGGAGGCTTGACCCATTTGATTCATCCATCCCTGGTGACTGAGGAGCCTGGATGAGTTTCAGAAGGTGTTAGAGGCTGTTCCTGTTGGCCTGCTGCATAGTCCATCTGAAGCCTTGGTCACTGCCTAGAATGGGGTGCAGCTGAGCTTTAGATCAGATCACATCCCTGCAATGTCTCCCATTCACAGAGTTGAAGAATTTGAGAAAGAGACATCTAGAGCAGAGGCCCCCAACCTTTTGGGCACCAGGGAGCGGTTATGTGGAGAGAGATTTTTCCATGGACCGGAGAGGGCGTGGTTTTGTGTGCTGCCTGCATCCCACGGATGGGGCTTCGCTTGTTTCGCTGCCCGGTTGTTGGCATGCCGCAGCCCGGTGCCAGTCCATGGACTGGGGGTTGGAGACCCCTGATCTAGAGTATTCCCGATGCTCACAAAAGATGAACTTAACCAAACATGGTTTAGAGCCATTATCAAGGCCTACTTTGTGGCAGTAAGAGTGGCAAAACATCTACTTCGCCACCCTATCTGTGGAGAGTTGGCTCTGTTTCAGGTGACATGTGCCTTCTTATGTATAGGGTGATCGGAGAATCACCTGCAAGCTTGTGCAAAGGAATTTTTTTCAGCATCTGTTGAACAAAGTCACTTGAATTTGCTTGGGGTTCGATGCCAGCGTTGTTGCAGGTCTGGAGGAGAGGCCTAGAGAGAACTCTTGCCTGATTATCTGGAAGTGCTTTAAACCTCTTGGGTCTGAGGAAGTGCACAGGGTGTCTGGGATTGTGAACTCAGCCACCTGCTCCTTAGATCAGTGCCTCTCCTGGCTTGTTAAAAAAGCTTAGGGGTGTGTGAATGGATTCTTGTGGTGAATTCTTGCTGGAGTGAGAGGTTCCTATTCTAAAAGAGGCCTTGGTTTATCCCCTCTTCAAGAAGCCATTGCTGGACTCCAGAATACTGGATAACTTTCACCCAGGATAACCTCCATGTTCTGATGAAAGTGGTTGAGAAGTTGGTTGAGAACTTCCAAACACGTTGATGAAGTGGATTATCAGGATTCTTTTCGGTCAGAATTCAGACCTGAGTATGGGTTGAAAATGGCTTTTGGGTGAGCAGGATTGAGCATGAGCAGCCCTGTTGTACTGGTTTGCCTCCTTTCTTCAAGATCGATTCCAGTTGGTGATGATTGGGAAAGAGAGATCCCACCTTCAGCCCCTATTATTGTATGTTGGGTGCCGCATGGTTAGGCCCACTCTCCGTTCCTATTCAATACCTATATGAGGCTGCTGGGCAATCTCATCCATTCCCATAGAATGAGGTATCGTCAGCATACTGATCATATATATTTATCAATTCTATATCTCTTTCCTTAATGACTTAAGCGATGCTGTGAATCTTTTGCCCTGATGTCTGGAGGCTGTAAGGGTCTGAATGGGAACAACAGGTTTCAATTGAGCCCTGGAAATGACTGAATAGCTTTGGGTTTTGAGGCCTGCCGATTCCAGAACTGGGTGACTTTGGGCCAGTCATTCTCTCAACCCCACCATCTCATAGGACTGCTGTTGTGAGAAAAATAGGAGGAAGGAGTATTATGTATGTCCCAAAGGTGCTTTTTGACAACCATGACCTGGATGACTGAGAATCTCCATAGAGTATTATGTACGTTCTCCGTCTGGAGTTACTTATAAAATAATAAAGACGGGATAAAAGTCTAAGAAATAAAATACTATCTTTGGTGCTGGATTGGCTTGCATTGCTCCAAACAGACCCGATGAGCAATCTGAGGGGCCTCCTGGTCTCATGAATCCTGCTCAATGAGCAGTGGTGGTCATGGGTAAGGGAGGGCTTTGCACAGTTCAATGTTAGGTGTCAGCTGCACCTATTCCTGGATCAGAGGGCTCTCCTCACAGTCACCCATGCCCCAGTTACCTCCTGATTGGATTACTATAATGTGGGGATGTCGTTGAAGAGTATCCGGAAGCTTCAGCAGGTGCAAAATGCAACACACAGTCAGTCATACGTGCTTCTAGAACAGCACATGTAAGATGTCTGCTCCGCGAGCTGCATTGGTTGCCAATCTGCTTCCGGGTCCAATTCAAGATGCTGTTTTTGACCTTTAAAGCCTTTCATGGCATAGGGCTGGGTTATCTGAGGGACCGCCTTTCCCTAATTACATCACCTCATCCCATCAGATCCAGCAGAAGACCCACGCCGCAAGTCCCATCTATTAGAGAATTATATTTGCCAGGTCCCAGAAGGTGGGCCTTCTGTCTTGGTACCTGCCTTATAGAATATTCTCCTCCTCCCCCTCCCTCCCGAAATGAGATCAGCTCTATCCTTACTTACTTTCCAGAGGTCTTTAAAGATCTAGCTTTGTCATCAAAGCTGGGGGACTAGGGACCACTGAGATCTTTTGGTGGTTCCCTTGCTAGTCTAACTTCATTTGTGCCATATGCTTTTAAAATATTTTTAATAATGATTATTTTAATATGTTTTATTATTTTATTATTTTAGATCTTTGTTGTAAGCTTCCCGGAGACGCTTCTTGTGAGGTGGGTGACTATATAATTTTGATAAATAAATACCCTGAAAGAGTTGGCTAGCAAGAACCTCCCTCGTAGTCGAATTTGCTTGCAACTTGAAGAAAAAGTTCGTTTCTCCTGAAATCCTATACACATTGTTGGGAGAAATTGACTAGGATGCTTTAAGTAAAAGCAGTAAAATTTATCTCTTCCTTGGGAACTCCATTTTGTGCTGACAAATGCTAGGAGTTGATCATGGGAAGGAATTGCTATTCTTTAGGCAGAATGGGGGGGGAATTAGATAACTATGTATGTCTGAGAAGCGCTTAGTAGCTTTTTCTTGCATTTCTCATCTGTGTACATTAGGTGGGAGTATTTTACCACAGCCAAAACATTTTGTTGCTCTCAGTCAATGCTTATATCTATATACAGGTATGTCAGTAAGTACCTATAATGACTTCTTCCTTGTTATAGACAGGAATATTTCTCTGGTTTGAATCCAGCATAATGCTTGGAGTAAGGGATTTTTTTAAACTATTCATTGGTTTGTTAAAATATGGTTTTGTCTGCGGCATGCCTAATACAATCATACTATAATAAGCCAACATTTGAGCTAATTCAAGTTAAAAGGTTGTACTCTAACTTTACAAATTAAGTTCTCTCTTTTTTTTAGTTTGCCATTATATATTTCACTTAAATTTTGTGTTCATGGATTTTCTTATAATTGGTGAATTGCTTAGTTAATCTTCCCTTGAAAAAATGTCTCCAAGCTAAAAGCTGGTTGCTCAGCCCTGAGCTAGATCATTCACTGCACCCAATTGAATGTTATACAGTACTTAGTGTTTCTCACAGTTGTAGTAAAGCCACATAAGATGTAGATCCTTCATCATTAAGTACTGTTACAAACTGAACTTTTTAATGCATTAAAATCAAAACTACCAAAAGATCAAGATTAGAAAGCATTGCACAGTTCAGAAATCCATATATGTGAGTTTGCAACTTTTCAATAATTACATAGATTTTGAAGCTGCTGTCTCAATGGAATAGCACAAGCTGATGAATCTGCATAGATTTGCTTCCTGCCGTTCAGATTCACATCTGAGAAAATCTTATACTGCAACAGTGGCACACAGGATTGGTTCAGGCTGGCAAAAAGGAATTATTGCCAGGGCAAATAGCTTTCATGAGACTTTTTGTTCTGCAAACATTCAGCTAAAAAAGCACGGTAATTTTTTAAGAGTTTGACATATATAAGGCAGAGAACTCATGTGCATTACTGGAAAATGTGAAGACAGAACTGCCCATTTCAATTCAGATTTAAGCTTTTAGTGTATTGTAAGGTTGTCAAACTGCCGGCCCATGGGCCGGACCCGTCATCCGGAAGCCACGCCCACCCCATTGCCGGCAATGGCAAAACTGTCCCAATATGTTGCGCGACATCACGTGACGTCGCAAGTTTCTATTGGATTCTTACTGCACTCATTCCCCGTTAGAATATTTTATTTTTTCCCGTACAAAAGAAAAATCCACTGTAGTCAGTTAAAAGCCTGCAAGGGCTTATCCTTGTCCTGTCCTCGTCTGCTCAAAAGTGAATCTCTCTGAGTTCCATGGAAATTTTCCCAGGTAAATGATTTTAGGATTGCAGCCTAAGGCTGAGGAGGTGAAGACAAAAGTATTACCAAGGAGTGTTGGTTGAGAGTTGGAGAAGAAAACTTAGTTTCATAATAAAGATCCTTTATTATGCCATTGGTGGCCTTATTTTCTTTGAAATTCTTTTCACTATTATTTTCTTTTTGAAATAATGTCTAGTTATCTTAACTTATTGATAGATGGAAATGTGAAATACAGTACTCAAAATTCTCTCTATATTGAAGTGGCACATGCAGTCAAATAAGTATATGTGTAAATAAGTAGAAAATGCAGTGTGGGTTTGTGTGTTACTAAATAGCATTGTCTGTTCTGACACAACAGCCACTTTATTAGGCTACTTGAAATATTTGCTCTACCAGTTTGTTAGAAGTAGACAACAAAAAGAAAAGCTCCCCTCATCAGTTTCCACCATTGTCGCTTCCAGATTGTAATCTTGAGGGCAAAGGCTATCTTACCACTTCTATCTGTAATCTAATCTGGGAACAGTTTTGGCTATATAAGATGGAGTGGGGGGAAGTAATAAAAAGAGAATGGAATAGCTGGAGTCCCCAGCAGCAGGAGGAAACAGAAGCCCATACCCAACGGGCCTCAATATTTCTCCAGGTTCCATTGATTACAGGTAGTTCTCTTCTTACAACCACAATGGAATCCAAAATTTTCAATGCTAAGCAAGGCAGTTGTTAATTGAGTTGTGCCCCATTTTATGACCTTTTTTTTTCACAATTATTAAAGAATCACTGCAGTTGTTAAGTGAATCTGGCTTCCCCCATTGACTTTGCTCGTCAGAAACCAGCTGGGAAGGTTACAAATGGCAATCACATAACCCCCAGGACAGAGCAACTGTCATAAAATACATGCCATGGGTCAAGTGCTTGAATTTTGATCATGTGACCATGGGGCTGCTGCAACGGTTGTGTGAAAAATGATCAGGTCACTTTTTTCAGTGCCTTAACTTCAAACTGTCACTAAACAAAATGGTTTTGAGTCAAGGACTATTTGTACTTTGTTAACCCATTCTTGGAATGCTTTCCTGTTCTTTAATTCCATTCCTCCAGATATTCATAGAAAGTTGGAAAAGGGAGCCAGCAGAAGGAAAATGAAAGAAGGTAGTAAGAATGTGCAGTTTGCTAAGGGTTTCTGAAAAAGTAGGGTTAACAGTATAATATATTTAACAACCAAATGGTGGCAAAGATCTCTTTGGGGTATTTCAGTAATAAGAGTTTTCTGTAGGAGAGCTAACTGATGCATTCACTCAACATGGTGCTTTTCCTCATTAAAATGTAATTGTGTTTATTATATTAGAAAGTTAAAACTCTTTTTTAATTGTCCCATGGGTTAAGAAATAAATCTTTCCAGGAGCTTCATGCAAGAGTGTTCTATCTTTCCTGTAAGTAAAATGATGAAGACAAGTTAGTTGTTTTCCCCCATCCTGGAAATTGTACATTGCAGTGAATTTCCAGTGAGGTACAAAAGGGGAACGTTCTTTAAAACTTCATTGGCTTCACCTCCTTTTGCTACTTGCTTCTGTTCTGTAATAGAATTCAGTTCCTCCATTGATGCTTACTTCTTAAGGGCATGAGATTTGTGGTTTGCAGCTGAGCATGTGCATTTTTGTCTTTTTCAACAGTTATAACACATGGGCAGTTTTGTTGTAGGGGAGTTTAAAAACATCCTTGCATTCAGTTATGTACCCTTGGTGTGCATCTAAAGGATATGTTTGCATTCCTAGTGAAAACCAATTCTCTTGACTGCAACAGCTGATTGCAGCTCTCAAGAACATCTTCAGCAGTGTCTGTGGTACCACTGATACCTGGGGACGGGATCTCCATGCCTCTAGACATGTGCAGTTAAAATGATTGGTTTTGTTAAGTGTTTCCAAGCATTCCTGTTTCAGCATTGCAGTAGGAATACTCAGATGGTTGGGGTTTTTTTAATTAAAGAAAGAGGCAAAAAGAGACAAGACTTCTTCCTTCTCTTTTCCATGTATATAATATTATCTGATTTTCTTCATAGGATGTCTTCCCAATCTGTTTAAAGGAGTGGGGAGAAAGCCTGTTTTTTGAGAGAAGTAATGCAAAGCACTGCTCCCATCTTGGTTATTTATATATAGCTTTTTTCCCCAATTAAAGCACTTAATATTATACATTTCCCATTAATTTATATTTATATTTATATTAATATTAATTTATATTATATTAATTTGATTTATATACCGCCCTTCTCCCGAAGGACTCAGGGCGGTGCACAGCATATTAAAAACAAGTAACAATAAAATACCAAAATAAAATAAATAAATACCAAAATAAAAACCCCTCTAAGACCAAATTAAAAGCCAAATATTAGTAGCTGTGTCGTAATTAAAATTATATTAAAATCGTCCCTAACTAAAATCCTCCCTAGGTCAGGCCCGCTTGCTGGAAAAGCCATGTCTTGAGGGCGCGGCGGAAAGTAAGGAGATCCGGAATCATCCGGATCTCGGGGGGTAGTTCGTTCCAGAGGGTGGGGGCACCCACAGAGAAGGCCCTTCCCCTGGGGGTCGCCAGCCGACATTGCTTGGCCGACGGCACCC
>NW_015386496.1:5015-13812 GCF_001527695.2 Protobothrops mucrosquamatus | reverse complement strand
CTAGCTGCAAAAGCAATTGGAAGACAGTCCAGATTTAAGTATCTTCCTAATCCATATTTATCTAACCTTAAATTGTTAAATAAGCCATACTTTTGCTCAGCCATACTGCAAGGAAAAAAAAAAGCCACATTAGGCTTTAGTACACTGCGTGAATTAAATTATTGGGGACTGTGTTATACCCAGAAGCTAGTGCTATTTCTAAAATCTGATAGATAGCTAACCATAAATTCTCTTGTCAAAGAATCTGCCTGAATACAGATTCAGGTATGCAGAAACAATATTCTAAAAGGATCTGTCAATATATATTAGAGTTACATCTGCTTCTATCTGTTCTAATTGCACATCTCTTTGCATCTATAGAATTACAGTTTCTTTTCTTGTAGAAATCCAAGAATTTCTGTGTGCCTCAGAAAGCTTTGCCAACAATAGATGTCCTAATTGCAAGTGTCTGATCCTTTCCCAGGCATGCTTAATTCGGGGGAGGTATTAGTGTGTCATGAGTATACAAAAAAAGTGGACTAATTAACTCAGAGATCTAACCTGGAAAGGGGGAGGTAAAATTTATCCTAATTCAAACTCAGTCATGCTAAGTTTTAAATTAACTCTTGTTGTAGGAATGTCAAAATATCAGTCAACATTATTTCAGTTTGCATAGAATTCCCCTATTTCTAGGATCTACACACACAAACACACTAGCCTTATTTGGAGCAAGCAACTGGCTATAAAGGACCGCTAGCCCCAATATGCACAATGTCAGATCAGGGTACCCAATCCTCAGACCCAGGGTCCACCAAAGACTCCTTACTATCCATGGCATCAAAGAAACTGGGAAAGAACCAGATAGTTCTGCTGCATGCTATCCAGGGTCTCTCTGTGTGAGATGGGTAGCCATATAAAATTGCCAAATAAAATATAAATAAATAGCACAAAGACTATCTATCCTGTCAGAACTCCTGACCAGTGAACAAGTGCGGGAGTTAAATAAAAAAAATTAAAGAAAAAAAACTAATGAGGGAAGCTTCTATTGTACCTTCCAACATCGCGCAGACAACAAGAAAGACATAAAGAAACTGCTCAAAGAGATCATCCTTGGGTAATAAAAAAGGGGGGTATCCCATTTTTGGGAATGGAGAGATGTTATCCAGGAATATATGGCTGGCAGTGGGATCCCGCTTTAATGGCTCAACTTATCCTATCTATAAACCATGGCCACCTTGAGCTCGGCAGTGGATTGCCATTGAGGAATCCAAGTTTGAGAGGGAGGAAAAGGAAGAATAATACAGGAACCTTCTGCTGTGGACAAATGCCAGATGATCTCAGATGAGCAAGAGCAGTGTTTCTCAACCTTAGTCATTTTAAGATGTGTGTACTTCAATTCCCCAGCCAGCATGTTGTGCTACCCACCAATTCCAGTACGGAGTTGAAGACCACACATCTTAAAATGGCAAAGATTAAGAAACTCTGAGCAAGAGATGGAACAACTGTATTCTTTGGCATTGGTAGATTTAACTCTGGATGTGATCTTCTCCATGGAAAGCCAGGAATGTGTTATTAAATGATACTGCAGAGGTTAAGAGTGGTAGAATCTTTGCCCCGTGAATCAGAGGTCACGGTGCCAATCATCAAGGCATAATTACAAATCCACCTTGCCTGGGAGAATGCATTCAAGAATATTATTGAATGTTGGATAAAGGTGGGGCAAGGAAGTGAGTTCATATCTGGTCTTGGTTCTCTGTGCCATAACTTATTTCCCGGTGCTCTTTTTAGTCAACTTTTAAATTCTCTTGGGTTCCCTTACATTTGCCATAGTTATTGTAATCTAAGCTGCTACTCTCCACAACCTTCCTTGCTTTGCTTTTTGTTAAAAGTGTGAAGTTATATGTTCTTAGTGCCCTGGCCTGATTGGAATTGAATTAGGGATAGCGCTGGGCAAAGTTGAGGGATATGAATGGGAATGGCAGAGGCTTGAATGGAGGGCCTTTGAAAAGATAGGAAATGAGCAAGGGCTAGAAAGCCATACAACTCAAAAGAGTATTTGTCACCACCTAGCGGTCATTTCTAGGTTATAGCACAACTCTGGAAGAAGATAAAATGTTGGGATTAGCGTTTGAATTTTTGTTGCCTCTGGGGCATTATTTTTTCGCCCCATTTTGTCTCTCTTTCGCCAGCTATTCCTCTTCCATTGCTGCTGGCACTGCTGAGCTGAAACAAGCAGTAATGTCCTGAAAGCTTTTGCTGAAAAGTTCAGGGGATGCTAGGACCTTCCTGATTCCAGAGGGAGAAACTCTTACCTGATGACATGTGACACAGCTAGCTTTTTACACTTAAGGAAAGCTAACTAGATGAATGGCTGACTGGATCAGGCATTTTGTAGGAGGGCTAGGAATGATCTCATTAGTCATCACCATCTCTTGCCTTTCCCTTCTCTTGATGGCCCATTTTTGCAATTCAGTTTGACACAAGCCTGCTCATTCCCCTTTGCCTTTACCTTTTTCTTCCTATTTCCTTTGCACTGATTGATTTGCCTGAACAATGCCAGACAGTGGAAAATGTGGATTAGAGAATAAAACCGCCTAAGGTAGTTGTTTGAAAAAGAGCAAGTCTGTAGGAGAGCTAATTGATGCATTCACTCAACATAGTGCTTTGCCTCATTAAAATGTAAACGGGTTTTTGAATTCAAAAGCCATAAAACAGACAAGATAAACAGCTGAAAGGATTTATAAGCAAAGCATATCAAAAGAATAATGTTAATTGCAACATGTAATATAGACTGGAAATACCCATAGGCAATGCAATGCAATAAAATCAGCAAAGGAGTGCAAATAGAGGCCAGAATCTTGCATCCTTTGGGGAGATGATTACCCCTTTACCTCATCAAAAGCAGCTATGAATGTTTCTCAGATTACTCCAGCTAGCAAAAAGCACCTCATTCGGCCCTCAGGTGACTATATCTTGCCAGATGGGCTAATTTTGTTAATGGGCCTAGCACTGTTTCAAAAGAGCACTAGATCCATGTTTTGAAATAATCCTACCTTGAGAAATGGTAACAGGTGGCTAAACCAGCCATTCTGATCCTACACAATTACTCATGTTTTTCCGACCAAATTTTAGGAAGTGATTGGTTTTTCCACAAGCAGTTGATACTTGGTCAGAGGGGAAATGAAGGCAGAATTCATCAATTACTTTCCCTAATTTGTCCTGCACTAAAACAATAAGAATAGCAATCAGTCCCCAGCCTTGTCACTGAGACTGAATAAAGTTATCAATAGGGTTAGCATGGTTTAGGCCAGCATAATCTTCAACTGGCCCAGGGACTAGAAGAAAGTATTTTAACATGGTTGACTGACTATGCTTTAAAGAGCATTTTGGTACCTCATAAACTGTTGTGTATCTCTTGAGAAATTATTTGAGCAGGAAATTGTGATATTTTACCAATATTATTCTCCCCACTGCCTTCTTTCAACCCCCCCCCCTTCATTAATAACAGACATCTGCTTCAGCAATTTATTTCTCTGTTTGTTTTCCATCCAGCACTCAGTATAATAGTTTTTCCATCTTCAGTCAGTTTTAATGCTTTGGTATACTGAGGTAAAAGAGCTATATTATACATCTTTTAAGCACATATACCATTTACTATCTTAAAATCCAGGTTATTGGGAAGGGATTTACGATAATTTGGATGCATGCATCCCTCATTGTTTGTGTTTGTACTGATACTGCTTTAATTCCAATAAGACCATACATTATATGGAAGATGTGCTGTAATTGATTCCAAGATACTTTGCAATGTGTCATAACCCAAGAATCATTGTATGACATTAAGTTGGCTCTCTCTCTACTATTTACTTGTCTTGGCTACTGATTAAGGTTAGACAGAGATATATCGTTACAACAGTTTTTTAGAGTCTTGTCACATAACATTCTCATTGATAAAGGTTCCATGTCACCAAGTCAGCAGCATCCTTCAAATAGGATTTGCAAGGATTTTAATGCTTTGAGAAAGCTACAGAAAAGTCTGTGGGATAAATCAAGACGCAATTCATATTTTGCTATTTTAAAATGAACAGCTTTGCAAGATGACATTTAATTGGCATAGATCTTCAAGCATTTCCTCTTTCGTACTGTGAATGAATGTGTTATTTGTCACGTTTATACCCAAAATACAAGTGAACATGATTGTCAATCATGTTGAAGCTTACATCAGTTCAGAATTGCAAAGAACCTACTATAGATTAGGGATGAAAGATAATTTTATTTAGTTGACATTTAAATGTGAATTTATCTGATTTGGCAGTTTTGAACATACCAGATATAGTTATCCTCTGAAAGTCATCGCGTACTTTTAAAAATATATTTGAAAAAAGTTTTACAAAAGCATACATTCATGAAAACCAGAACACAAATGCACTGTATTTATACATATATATGTCAAAGAACAAAATGAAGCTGATAGCAAGTTGCTTATTTTTCTTTTATGGCATTGTACTATATGTACAGTATGGTTAAATGTTTAATACATTTACAAGATGAGCTGCCTTTCAGTTGAAGGCTCTCTTGCCTTAAGATTGTGAAAACTTAGTCTTCGATTTACAACTGCTTGCTTAGCAACCAAAGTTACACCAACCCAAAAAAGCAGCTTAGAATTCAAATTCAAAGTTCCAATGCTCAGACCCCCTCTGCAGTCACATGACTAAATTTTGGACACCTGGCAACACAGCTACACGTACAGCCTTTTACAACATCCCATGGTCACATAACTATGTTTTACAAGTTTTGCTGAAAACTGGAATTTTTGGTTTTTAACAAAACCATACCCATAGTGAACCATTGGTTTGTTTAATGACCACTGCAAAAAATGTTGTAAAATTGGGTCAGTCACATGACTGATATTTTATAACATTTACAACATATTACCATAATGGGCATTACAGTCATATGTTGAGGACCACCTGAATGATCTCTTGCCCTCTCCCTGTTTTAAAGACACTGCTTTGAAATATTCCTACATTGAAATATATGTTCAGCCTACTTTGATAAACAGGAGGTAAATAGTGCTCTGAAAAAAAACCTGATAGAATTGAAAGGCAGCAGTCAAAGACTGTATGACTCTGTTGAGACTATTTTTTTTTCCTCAGAGGAAAACTTTGCTTAACATTTTTCTTATATCAGCATACGGAAGTGATTATCAGTACTTCTTTCCAAGCTCACCATTTCACCACCTTATTTTTAAAAACTTTCTTAAATATTAAGGGTTAGTTGATATCATCCAATTCCAATAAAACCAAGTACGCATTTAAAAAGGAATTCCAGCTTCATCCTTAGTTTCTCATTCCTTTTTCCTGACCTGTTCCTTCACTCCTTTCACAGACATGATAATCTTAGTACTTAAAAATGTGGATAAGTAAACAGCCAATAAGATATCCAATTATATTTGTTGTAATTTGTTTCCCTTGAACATCCTTGTATGTTTCACGCACATTCTCAAAGAGCCTTCCCATTTGCTTCCCATTCATCTCTAGGTGAAACATTCTTTTGTGAATCCAACCTAAAGGATTACTCCTTTAGTTACTTCACTGGAATAGTACAAATAAATAAGTATTCATAATAGTAGTAGTAGTAGTAGTAGTAGTAATAACAAAATAATAATAATAATAATAATAATAATAATAATAATAATAATAATAATAATAATAATAATAATAATAATAATAATAATAATAATAATAAAATGGTTCTGAGAGCTGCCCATTGTGGACAATGAAAGGCAAAGATAGATCAGGTGATATTGATACTTTTTCCTCTTACACTGAAGCAATAAGAGTTGATGAAGGAGAAGCTGCAGGGGATCCAGTTCTCTTGCTCTCCCCCAATAGAACTCTCTGGTGTGATTGACAGTGGCCTGAAAAAACTCATCCATTGCTATAGCACTAAGGACTACTACACTGAATAGGTGTATTATGTATGTAGGTGACCTTATCTTTAAAGAGATAAGAACATTGAAACTAAAGAAATAGTGATAGCAAGCAAGTGGTGAAATTGCTATCACTAAGCAATGCAATCATATGATGTTATGCTTTATGACTACATCACTTATCAATGGCAATTCCAATTGCCAGCTTGTAATTTTAATATATGGCCAGTATGGCCATAAATGTTACTACAGCTGTAAAATGTGCTCACAAAATAATTCCAAATAATAGCATTCCAACCATGGGAATATAACATTTCTTGTCCCAAGATGTGCTAACATATATGCCTTAGGTCAGAAAAGGATGGACCAAATGCAAAAATATACATTACTTCTTGAATGACAAAGATTCAATAGATCTGGCTCACACAGGTTGTCCTGTGTTATCCTCCAGGGCCTCCAATGGGCTGTTGGTGCCTTGATGATGTGAAGAGCTGAATAAAATGCACCAGGGTCTGTGGAAAAGGAAATCTTGAGGAAAATGAGGAATGGACGTTTCTATGAAGAGACTGAGATCCTGAATTTAGAGAAACAGTCCTCAGCAACTGTTCAAAGACCGTTTCAGTTTGTGTTTCATGAAACTTTGCTGAGTACACAACTCTAGTTGGCAGACTAGGGACTTTGTATTTAAAGCCAAACTAGATTGGTCACCCACAAACGTTCATTTTCATCCATCTCTGTCCTACATTATGGTCATTTCTTTCAAACTGGAAATCAGTTCCTGAAAGAATTTAACAAAGATAAGAAGTATGAGAAGGCTTGCATTGGTTTAGCTTATCACAATAACTTACACATACCCACAGATGCTGATTTTGTTCAAATGCAGTTAAATATTTAATCTTCAATATAATATAGAATGGAATAATATTGGTTACAAAATACTGAAACTGATTGCAAAAGAAAATACTGTATGCAAACCCAGTGTCCTTTTGAAGGCGCCTATTAAGTTTGAGTAAAAAGATAGTTATTCCCTTGTCACTGAGAATTCTAAACCCACTGCTGACTTGTGTTCTCCTTGCAAGGAGCAGCTGTATGTGGTGCTCTCAAGTCTTTTCATTGTGGAGAGAAGAATGACAAAGAGTTGGTCTACTTGCCAGTTCTTCATTCTGCTATGGTCATCAGCTCCACTTTTAGTGGACCCATCTTCACTTTGCCCTTTCTTCTCCAGAGGTCGATAACTCCAGATTTTTCAGATCCTCCAGCACTGCATGATTTGATGGAAGAGAAAATAGATTCCATCGTTAGTTTCCCAGTGACAGTGAGACTCCTGGTATCCACATAGTTTCTATGCCACTTTCCTTTATTTAGGGTATGGTTTTATGGGTATGTATTAGTATTACAGTTCAAAAAGAACCTGCTTTGACACCTGTAGACAGAGCCAATTTTATCCCATGGAAGGTTAGGCAACTTTGTGTCCAGGAAAAACACATTTGTTTAACTTCTCTCTTTTTTCTCCTTTTTTTTTTTAGTCATGTAGTAGAGGAAAAGAAACTAGTGCTCTCAGGATGTATCAGAATCAATGCGGGAAATTTTGTTTCTCAGTAAAGTTTTAAAAAGTTAAGGGAACCTAACAGGGATATTGTCCTTCTCTACAGAATTGTTTAACCTGGGATTTACATTCTTATATTTCAGTGCTTGTTGGCTGAGCCAACAGTTTGATTTTATTTGGGAAAAGTAAGAAGGAAGGGGGATGGTTGCTTATCCTAAACCAGGGGTTCCCAACCAGGGGTGCTCACACCCCCTGGGGGTGCAAGATGATATTCCAGGGGGTGCAAAAACTTGGGTTTTCAAAATTATACTGTATATGCATAATTTTTTGCCATTATTTTGAACTTTTGTAAGGGGTGCGAGAATATATCAGAAGCGTTCTAGGGGTGCGGGGTATAGAAAAGGTTGGGAACCACTGTCCTAAACAGTGCCGTATTTTCCCTTGCATCCTCAAAACAGTTGGAAGCCTGGGAATCTGAAATTGTGACAGTAAGCTATGGGCATCACAACTCCCACCTCACACTATATCAAGCAGAAAGGGGATGAAATTTATGGTCCACCCATTGCAGGATCCAGAGGAGGTACTAGAACTAGACCAACATGAAGTCCATTGGCTGTAAGTTGCCCACCTTTTCCAAGGAAAGAATGATATTAAGGCTGAAAAACAAATACAGATCAAGGTGCAGTGAATGGGATATCCCGAAAGGGCCATAACAACTGCATAGGAATAAGTAAATCACACAGACTTTTCAAGGAAATAATGTGATGGAGTTCTACTTTCTCCCTTTCTTGGGAAACAAGCTTATCTTTGTTGATAATGAAGCTCTGAAGAAATGAGTGTTGCTGTTGCTCTAATTTTCCTTGCACTCCACTTTGCTAAACAGGAGGGAGGAAGGCCGGGAATCATCACATCTTTTTGGAATGCTAATGCAAGCCTCCAACCATCTTAAACCCTCCCTGCCAACATTAACCAGCTTGTGTTTATTAACTCCCCAGAAAGGAAACCTCCCAGCATTCAGAGACTCCCAGAATTCTGAGTTGAGACTTTTCCAGAAGGGATCAAGAGAAAAGCATCAGTCTCTTTCAGACAGAAGCAGTTTAGTTAGCTAAAACAAAGAAATGGCAAGGGATGTTAATAGTAATGGAAACATTACTCACTAGTATCCCCAGACTTGCTGGCATAATGAGGTTGAAGGACCCATGAGTGTGACCTATTTTCTAGTCCAGGGCTTTTCAACCTTTTCAGCCATTGTACCACTTTTAGGATATGGCAACATCCGAGTACCTCCAATCGCCTAGCAAGGTGTCAAAAACTTGATGACCCCCCAAAAAAGGAAAAAA
>NW_015386496.1:0-2570 GCF_001527695.2 Protobothrops mucrosquamatus | reverse complement strand
TGTGGATTCTTACTTACATTATTATCCCTTTTCTATCTTTCAACTCAGAAACCAAAAAAATTAGACAAGTTCTGTCTTCTCTCCTGAGCACTGCTGCCATTTTTACCTCTTACCTGAGTTGCTGAGAGACTAAGCTGCTGATGTCATAGTAGTCATTTTGACCCGCCACCAATATATTCATTGTGGCTTTGGCAGTTTCAGTACTAACCAGACCTATAACTCTCACCACTTCCAGTACATTGTAATTGTTGAAGTAGACCAAGGAGGTTTGAGTCTAATGCAATGACTTCTTATCTTCCTCTAAGGAGGCAGTTGTGTAAGATTACATGCAGTTAGGAGGAAAGTGGGATAAAAATGAGAAGAAGACTGTGGATAAAATTCTGACTGCAGAATTATTCTGAGTAGCTTCACAATTAAAAACAGAGTAAAAATAAATTACATAAGAAAAAACAATAGTTACCCAGAGAGAAGTAGGAAGACAATTCAGGAAGACAATTCACCCCATTCTCCACTTTAAAAGGTCCAGCCACACATTGAGCCAACGCCTGGGGCAGAAGCCAAATTTCTGGAGCTATGCTGTTCAAGAAAGCAGGTTCACAAAAGTGAAGCCCCTAGTCCAAACAAGCATCTAAGTATGCACTCCTGAATTTTCTCCCCCCCCTCCCCCCACTATCTTCACTTGGGCCAACCATGGGGATGCATGATTATGAAGGGGACCAAAGTGTGTTCAGAAGGGCGGCTTCCCTGAGGACGGTAGGGAAAATGAAAGTAATTTCCACCAAGTGTTCCCTCAGATTTAATTATGAGCCTCCTTTCATTCTCAGCTGTCTGGCAAAGTTCTTCCAAAACTGGAGAGAGAAAGAGTATTAAGATACCCCTTCCTGCATTGAGTTGGCAGAGAGCCTGCTTGGAGAATGAAGACTTTGCTGTGAAATCTTACTTACATGATTTTCCCTTTTCTTTCCTTTCCTTCAGCTCAGAGAACAACAAGCTAGGAGAGAAATGCCTTCTTGCCTGAGCACTGCTGCCAATTTGACATAAGACCTGAGTTGCTGAGAGGTTAAGCTGCTGGAGGTCATGATGTCACAATGGTCCTTTAGCCTCCCTGGTAATCATTGTGACCTTGAAGTGGCCTTATCCTTTTGAATAAGGGCATATCCGCATTTTTTGTTTCCAGAAACAGCCACACCATAAAATCTGTGGTGATTTCCCCCTACTTAAATTCCAAATTCGTATTCCAAATTTTAAGAAATAATCCCATACAGAAAGTCTCATTTTCTGACAGGGTTTTTAAAAAAGAAGTGTACTAACTGGCTTGAGTATTGTATTTACTGTATTTTGAGAAGCAGGTTTTGTTCAAATTTGTTAGCGTACTTCTATATGACTCTAAATAGGAACTCTGGGAATATAACCCTAATGTGTCTCAGATTTTGTAGATGTACCTGTGCATTGGGGTCCAAAAAGGATTAAATTTCACACTGATTCCAGTGTTAAGCAGATTTAAGTAGTTATTGTGAAGAGCTTTAGTTACGGTAATACATTTTTTCTGTTGTCAGAAGGAATTTGCTAATTATTCAAGCTGGGCAAATTATTAGAGAATATTCATTTGGAACCATATCCAGTATTTCACACTTGCAGTCCTTTCAGGAAGTATTCAGACCCCCTTCACTTTTGTCAATTTTGTTATCCATAGCCTGATTCCACAATTGTTGAAATTCATTTTTTTCTCATTAATCTACTACCATAATGACAAAGTGAAAACAGAATTTTAGAAATGTCTATCAATTTATTAAAAAGAAAAAACTGAAATATCACATTGGCACAAGTATTCAAGCCCTTCACTCAGTACTCTGTTGAAGCACCTTTGGCAGCAATTATAGCCTTGAGTCTTTTTGAGTATGATGCAATAAGCTTTGCACATCTGGATTGGAGGATTTTTTTGCCATTGTTCCTTGCAAATCCTCTCAAGCTCAGTCAGGTTGGATGGCAACTGTCGGTGGTCAGCCATTTTCAGGTCCCTCCAGAGATGTTCCATAGGGTTCAAGTCAGGGCTCTGGCTGGGCCATTCTAGGACATTTACAGAGTTGTGGCTAAGCCACTCCTGTGTTGTCTTGGCTGTGTGCTTAGGATCATTATCATGTTGGAAAGTGAACCTTTGGCTCAGTTTGAGGTCCGGATCACTGTGGAACAGATTTTCCTTGAGGATATCCCTATACTTTGCTCCATTCGGCTTTCCGTCAACCCTGACCAGTCCCCCAGTCTCTGCTGCTGTCCATCTCCACACAGGATCTCTGGAACTCAGTCAAAATGACCATTGGGTTCTTGGTCACCTCTCTTACCAAGGCCGCCCTGATTGCTCAGTTTGACCAGGCTAAGAAGTTTGACTCTTGGTAGAGTGCTGGTTTTGAGAATTATGGCGGCCACTGTGCTCTTAGGAACTTTCAGTACAGCAGAAATTTTATTGTAGCCTTCCCTAGATCTGTGCCTTGCAATAATCTTGTTTCTGAGCTCTGCAGGCAGTTCCTTTGACCTCATGGCTTTTGCTCTGCCTACAGTCTGCATTGTCAGCT
>NW_015386495.1:875591-893945 GCF_001527695.2 Protobothrops mucrosquamatus | reverse complement strand
ATCTCCAAACCAGAACATTCCTATATTGAAGTGGTTTGGCCATTCCAAACAGTTTGTTTTAAGTTTGGGCCACTTTCCATAAGGTCAGAATGTTACATTCCAACATTGGGACTCTTCTGTTGAAATCAAACAGGGCCATTCCATACACAGAAGATACTGTATGTTTAAGGGTTGGGACATTTTAATCTCAAAACATTGTTCATGTCTGTACATTTCAGAGGATACAAATTGCAGCTTCAGATCTGATAAAGAATAAGAGCAGATTATAGTAAGAAGGGTTAAAGTTTTATACTCTCCCAGTTAAGATCCTCATACTGATAGGATCTCTGAGCTGTTAATTTGTAATAGCAGTAATTTTGCTCACGAGGCTAAAACAATGCAAAGAAGATGTGTCATTTATTCTGAATTTCATTAAAATAGTAAAAATTAAAATTGAATGTCTACTGAAGTAGTGTTTTGTGCAGCACAGAAAATACTAGATTTCAAAACAGGGAGGATTGCAGAAACTATCTTCTTAAATGCCTTCAAATCTTTCTTTTTTACCCAAAAAGCAGTCATTCTAGAAAGGCAAACACAGCTGTGAATTTGGTTACAACATGGAAAATTGTTTGTTAAAACAATTTACAGTTACTAAGATGCAAATGATATAGAAACAAATTAATTTTCATAAACCACAGTTGACAAAATATGCTAAACTAGCCATTTTATTTCCCCTTTTTCGTTAATACAAGAGTGACTATTTGTTTTATCCATGTAAAGAAAAAATAATTTTGCTACAAAAATTATCTTGGTATAGGGTTGTGATTTATTGTAACCATGGCTTTTTTAATCAATTAACATTGAAAAACTCCAGTTACATGGTGGAATATAACTTTCCAGATTATAATTCCTTTTGAAATTATGAATGTGCTCTTTCCTGTATCCTACACTAACAATAAAGAATTTTATTTCCTAGAGTATCCAATTTTATGGCTTTTCTCTACTTGGCAAGTTGGAATGAAAGTTCCTTAGTTTGATTAGAAATAACATAGCATAGAATTCCATAGGTATGTGATGAGTCTCCTTTCCATTGCTAACTATGAAGTGGTTTATACTGTGCATTTTTAATGAGACTCAACTATACAATTTACTGCAGTAGAGATTATATCTTATTGCTGAGAGATTTATTTCATCTCATTTACATATTACTTTGTGAGCGTTGTTAGAAAAGGCTGTGCCAAAATTTATGTCATTTTTTTAATGAAAATGTATACCTATTCATTGTAATTTGTTCTAATATATATACACATATACAAACAAATTTTCATAGTACGCCTTCTGTATAGTCTGTTTCCTATATTCTCTCATATGTGGATTTTGTACAAATTTCTTAAATACAGGTAATCCCTGAGTTATGAACGTTCCATTAGCAAATGTTCGAAGTTATGTGATAAGCACCCTCTAGTGTTTACAAACAAGTCCGGAAAATATGAATGTTGCAGCACTATGGTAGTCGTTCACCCTTACGAATGACCGCAGAGGCACTACAACATTCACCCTGGCTATTCCCTTCCCCCCCAATGCTGCGTCTCCATAGGCACTAGGCCTGTGGATATTCACCTTGCGAAGATCTAGAGAACCTTCGCTTTTTTGGCCTGTTTTGCTGCTTCAAGCCTTCAGCACATAAACACTTTTTGGCCAGAGGTCAAAAGCTTCTGGGGGCCATGATCTTGTGCAACCTCAGTCAGCCATCCACTTTTGCAGATAATGGGTGCCTGACTTCCTGCGAGATCAGGGCATCCAGAAGCTTCCAGTCCCTGCACGAAAAGTGTTTGCACACCAACAGGAAGGTTGAAGCAACCTGATTTTGCTGCCCCAAACCAGTGTCCAAATGCTTTTCCCTCCAGGCCTGGAAGCCTTTGGAGGAGACTCACCGAGGCTGCCTGCCATTCCAGAAGCGGCAGGCAGGCCGATGAGTCAGAGAAGCCGAGCAGGGTGTGCTCATCCTGCTCTCCCTCTGCTCTCACCGCTTACCGGGAGCAGGCAAAAAACCCAGAAAGGCTGGAGAGGAGACAGTTCTTTACAAGGTAAGTGATCCGGTGCAGCAGAATGGGGGAAGAGCAATTGTGGGGACCCCAGGGGAGGGAGAATGAGATATCTCAGTGGGTCGGAGAGGCCTGGGGTGGTCTGAAGCATGTGGTCTGTTCCATCACTAAACCCTCCATGGCCTTTCCCATCCTGAGATACCTCATGTGCACTTAATGAGCCACACATTCGATTAGTGAATGTGTTGGCGAAAGCAGGGAGTGATTGCGTTCAAGGTACGAGATTCCCTCCTGTGAGTCCTTGAGTTACGAATGGAATGGGCAGGCTCCATTACATTCGTACCTCGAGGACTACCTGTAGGAAACAGTATTACAAAATTTGGGGAATCCCAATATAGAAGAATAATTGTATTTGCATTCATTTCTCAGTATAACTTTATCTCTGTTTTTCGTAATGTTTAATATGCAAATTATTTCTAATATTTATAATCTGTGATTTGAAAGCAATCTATGGACTAAGTTTTCATAGTTTGTTTAGCCATGTTCTTTCGTAGTCAGAATCAAGCAGAAATGTTCAAGCTCACCGAGATGGAACTAGAAGTCTAGTAAACCATGACAAACTAATATAAGTTTCTACCACTTGGAGGTCTTTTAATCCAATCCTCTGTTGGATTAAGACTCTATACCATTTCAGACAAATGATTGTCCAATCTTTTCTTAAAGACCTTCAGGGATGGAGCACCCATAAGTTTTATTTGATTAATTGTTCTGTCAGGAAATTTCTCCTTATTTGGGATTGATTCTCTCTTTGATTACTTTATAGTTCATATAGATTAATAGAGATGGCTACCATTGTCTTGATACCTCAAACTTGTGGTTCCAATTGCCATGGGTAACACTCTGAATAATGTCTCAGTTTTTGATGAATGGTCCAAACATGCAGCTGCTACAGTTATTCAGATATTCATCAATTATGGAAATGTGGGAAGTTGGCCAAATCATACTGGATAACTGGATGCATTATCCTAATCAGGATAATATTAATTGAAAAATCCCTTGTGAATGGGATAGTAGTGTTTCCCATATTAATATGTATTCATTGGTAACTCATTTTGTTAATTAAGGTGGCCCTCAAGTATGCCTAAATCTAAATCTTCATTATCATCTTTGCCTTAATTCAGTAGAGCCTAAGGAAATATTACACTTAGATGTAGAAAGAAACACTGGCTATCTAGATTTATCTAGTCTGATAATAGTTGTCTATGCTTTTAAACAAATCAGACTTTTAAAAGTGCTGGTGATTCAGTTTTGGAACTTTTGCAAGCAAAATATGTACTTTACCATGTACATCCTGTACATACACACTTTATATAACTGTGTATATCTCTTGATTTAGCCATCCATGTTAACTGATTCTAGACATTTTGACAGATGAAATAAATGTTCTGTATTACAATAGACAGTTCCTGAAAAAGCATAATGAATATAAAAGTGTAAGTGCTGTAGGTTTTAGTGCTTCTATTTAAATAATTGAGTTAGAAGTATTTAACTTGGTTGATATAGTGGCTTTTGCGTGCTGTTCTCAAAAAAGTTAGAAAAGCTTTTTGAGGAACCAATCATATATTTTCCTGGAAGATTTTATCAGGATCCTGATAAAAGTAAATTATTCGTCCATTTTATTTCATATTGCTCTTGCAGCATCTCCAATGTATGAAAAATCACGAAGGTTTATATAATGGATAAATTCTTTCAGCTCTTGACCAGGGTAGGGGTGTGGCTAAATACCATTCAAGGTTTTTTTAATCGTTGTTATTTTAGAAAACAAGGCAATGGATACTGGTGCTTTGAGTATTAGTGTTTGGATTGTAAGTACAGGCCTTTTGAACTTAAGTAGCCTATTTCATTTAATACATAGTCTTCCGTAAACCGCCATGCAGGAAATGTAAACTTTGGTGTTATTTTGACTTTCATTTTACCTATGCCCTGATTCAAGTATACAATACACACACACACACACACACACACACACACACACAGGGAGAGGAGAGAGAATGAGTGAGAGAGACAAAGAGAGATTATATGTCTGTCTGTCCGTCCGTCCGTCCGTCCATCCATCCATCCATCCATCCATCCATCCATCCATCCATCCATCCTAACTTGGCATAATAATTTGTTTATGATCTCAAAATAGTAAAAGCGAACAGAAAACTAAATAAAAATAATAACCACAAGGACGTTATTTGTGGGATATTACAATTTTTTATGATATTTTTTATGCTTATACCAGATCTGAAGTAATGCAACAAAGTAAGAAAACATAATTGATAATTGGTGTGGCATGTCACAAGGGAGGTTATAATAAAAGCTTTATTTGAAGCTTAAAAAAGAAAATCTTGACAATAATAATACTCAGTTTATTATTTGCTGGATAGAGGATTAAATTCTCAGAAAAAAGGGAAATACATTTTTAAAAATGAAAGAAAATGTGAATGTTACCAACTGTAGGATCCCGCTGTTTATCTGATTTTCTGTGAGAGCAGTGAGCAACATTCAGTTACTTTTGCCTTAGAAAATACAGCTGTAACACTAGTGGTAGTTCTACTGAATGAGGGCATAAATTTCAAAACCTGAAAAATAATTTTAGGGGAGTAATGTAAAATAAAATTAAGGCTTCAGCTTTAGCAAGAAATATCTCGAAAACTCATGTCATTCTCTGATAAAACGTGGCAAAACAGGAATTTTACATGCAACAAGAACAACATTTTAGAAAATATAGTCATTCTGCAGAACTGAACAGTATTTTAGAAAATACAGTCTATTTTTAAATATGCATTAGTATCCATATATTATCTCAACAGAATAAAGAACTCCAATTTTTAGCAATGTATTTTCAGTGTAATGAATAAAAACATTTTTAATCTTTTTTTTCAGCTTCCACAATAGGCTTCATACTCTGTTGACTTTCTGAAGAGAGAAAGAATGTAGAGTATTGAGTATTGAGAAGAGAGAAATGATACTGCAACATAGGAAGAGATTTTGTTGTATATTCCTTGTTATCTACACAGATAATATATTTCCTAACTACAAATACACAGTTAATTTGTACTGATGGGTCTGATTAAGAGATGTAATTATAGAGTTGGAAAGTATTTCAATACATTTAGGACACTAAAGAAAATCCACTTATGCAACCAGAAATGGATTTGATGGCTGTTCAGACCATTTATAGCTTTATAGCTCTCTTGATTAGACTTCTCCAACATTTTCCCCAGGCAAGTGGGCAGCCAAATGGACAAGCTACCTATAAATTCAGAATCTATAATTATTGATGCAGGGCATATGAGATACAAAAATATTGATGATCTTTACACAGTGCTTCATATTTGATATTAGGTTCAAACTGTACTTTTTTTTTAATTGCTGAAAAACAAACACTCTTCTTTATTGCAAGAATTTATTTTATTAGTTCTTAATAAAACTCATTTTTCAAACTTTAAATCACTTGATTTTTAAAAACTATTTTCAAATCTGATATTCGAGTGTGCATTCACATGAATACGTCATATGCACACATATCCATAATGGAATATCTTGAAAACTTATTACATATACTAACATTTCATTGTAATTCTGCTATAAATAAATGTTTTAATTTTAAAAAAGAGCTTTAAGAATGATGAAATTGTTTTGATTTACTATTGTTATTGTTGTTATTGTTATAAGGGAATCCTGTACTTGTAGATTGGCAACATACTAATGAGATGGTGGAAAATGAATAAAGTAATACTTAAAGCTTGTATATAAAATCTTAAAATCTATTAGCACTTCCCGTAGAATACAGTAAAAGCATGATGTGCAAGATAGGGAGGAATTCATTGTGCAATGCTGTTTGTTCCTTAGTATACACCACAGTGTGCTATGTAGAATTCAGTTCCAACTTCATTAACACACAAGAAACTTGTTTTAATAAACATTATGTGCCCTCTGTTCCTATTCGAATTCTGAATAGACTTGAACAGCACGTCTGCACACTTAGACTGGTTGAAAATAAAGATGCTTGTGGGCATTTTTGTCATCTGGAAAACATATGTACAGTTTTTCATGCGGTGTCAAATGCTGGTATCTCAAAAGAGTTTTACTGCAACATCACCCAAGGACATTTATACCGATTGATTATATATTATTTTTCAGCAGTGCTACAATCAGTCTGAACTGCCCAGCTGACATATCCTTGTTGGCAGCTTCCATATTAGCTAGGCCAGCTAGCCAGTCTGGGAAGCTGAGGAAATAGGCAGAAAATGTGTAGGGTTCTGTCAGGGAAGTGAATTGATCTATCACTCACCGGGCAATTTAAATATAAGAACTAAACAAGAGAAGTATGCATACAAGATATGTCAGTAATAAGTAACAGGCAGTTGCAAAGGCAGAGGGGATAATGATTTGATGGACAGTTTTAACGGCTAACAAGACAGATAAGTCATAAATTGTTGCACCTATTTTGTATTGAATTTTTATAATTTGGGATGTTGCCAAGCATCTGTTCCTTTTGTAATCCAGTATGGTTCAAAGGATTATTTTGTACATTAGAAAAAAAGAATACTGCACTACAAATTCTTCTATGGCTATCCCATTTCTATAACTAGTCTTAGCTAGTTACTATTTCTTTATTTGTTTAACTGATGCAGTGAACTAAGAGCTCAGCATAGTCAAATCTGTATTTCTGTTTTATATAAAAATCCTTTGTTTAACCTTGTATTTTTCTTTATTGATTGCAGAGATGCACTGCTAGGATACGCATAATTTCTACATATACATAATTTCATAAGAAAGTAAAGAGCCAATATCAGCCATTCATATAGAATGCCTGCTGCTTGATGATAAACAATTGAAGTATACCTCTCCCAATCATAACTGTTTTCTAGATATCTGAAAGGAGATTAACAGAAAACAGATCTAATTTTTTTTACAATAAATTGTGTTTATTAATATTTCTCCATCTCTTCCACTAGCTTTTCCTTTCCCCCTTCTATTTATGTGTTACTTGTATAAAAATATAATCAAGATGTCTTACAAATAATAATACTTATCTGGTCTACCTTTGCACTTGTCCTTGCTTTTCACTTTGAATTTGATAACAACAACAACAACAAAAGTTGGAAGGGACCTTGGAGGTCATCAAGTCCAACCCCCTGCTCAGGCAGGTAACCCTATACCATGTCGGACAAATGGCTATCCAGTTTCTTCTTAAAAACTTCCAGTATTGGAGCATTCACCGCTTCTGGAGGTAGGTTGTTCCACTGGCTAATTGTTCTAACTGTCAGGAAGTTTCTCCTTAGTTCTAGGTTGCTAATTTAGTATTCATTCAAATTATTCATTCAAATCATTTATGTATTTAATTTAAAACATTTATATAGCAGCCAGTCTTATTACCAATTCTGAGGGGCTCTCAATAATAACAGCCCTATCTTCCCCCCCCCCCAAAAAATAAAGTAAGCATTAGTTTACATTTTGGATGCTTTGGGGGAAAAAACCCTCTTGATTTTCCCATGGTTTACTGGCAAACAGTGGAACTGACTATAGAATTTTGAGTAAATATTTGAGGCTCCAAAAGACACAATGGAAAAAGCTTTCTTGAAATGATATGTAGATCCAGGTATAAATGGGCACTGAGGTCGGTAAAATTCATATGGAAGTTCATATAAAATAAAATACATATCCTCTTGTACCTTATCTATTCTTATTCATTTACGTATTGACACTATAGACTCACAGCAGTCACAATTAAATGAAATTCCATTTTTTAGCCAGTCTATTAGACTGTATGAAAGTGTTCCCTTCTTTCAGGAAATATGGTACTACTCAGATTTTTAAGTTTATGAAATTAGATGACAGACTTGATAAACAGATGTGGTAAAATAATGCCATTATCCCTTCTGACATGTTCATTAGCCTTTCTTATTTTGGGAAAGATTAGCAATAAGTAAAGATTTATTCAAATCATGCATGATTCTTGGGGTCTACCTAAACACATCCGTAGAGTTTTCTTGGTAGCAGTATAGAAATAGTTTGTCATTGCCTGCTTTTCTTTGCTTGCTTGTTAATTGGCTTTTACTTCTCAATCTAGGATATAGCCCTGGTATTTTCTGATGGTTTCCCATCAAAGTACTAATGAAGTCTGACCCTGTTTAGCTTTCTGAGATCAACCAAGGTTAGCTGCAATCCGTTGTAAAAAATAATACTTCTTAAAATCCTTTTTTCTTGACAGCAAGGACATTTCCGCTTGAATCATGACCACCTGAATGACTAGTTTCTTATCTTTTTCTATTGTGTTACCCGGTATTAAAATTCTTTATATTTTGAGTGATAATTTCTTCTTTCAAATGCAGTATTTTGGGGAACACTTTTATTTGGAGAACACAGACCTTTATGTAGGACAGCAGAAATGTGAGATACTAGGGTGATGAGAATGCCAATACTAGGGCTATGCTTGCTTCAGAAATCACAAGGAAGAATGGCTTTCTGCCTTGCATGGATATAGAACCGCTCTTCTCTTCATTAATAATATGAAACTGAAAAAAAGATATGATTGCTTTAAGGAGCTACCATTAGACTTGTGTAGAAACCTGAAAACAGATGGGCTATTTTGATGAACAGCAAAGAGTAGCATACTTTTCTTCTGTTCATTAAAACATCTCTTCCTAATATTCTTAATAGGCTAAGAGGGCATAGTCTTTATTTATTACTTACCGGTATTGATTTTAGAATTTTGTGATAATATTTTTAGGTTTGCTGAACTTTCACATTTTAGTATATTAATATTGCCCATAAAATATGTGCCTTTCTTCCATGTCATTGCATACTGAATGCAGTCTAAATATTAGAAAAGGAAACAGTCTTACATTATTTCTAAACAAGATGCCTATTTCAGTAACTTTAAACATAAATGAATTAGTTACTTACTTAGAAATAATTTTTTTTCCAGAATGCTATGGCTTATAGTTGAAGTTGGTAACTTTTTGGATAGCTGGAGGATCTCATTTAACTTTTTGGGGTGAACAAGAACCATCATGGGATTGAAAAAAACATGAGGTCATCTAAATTGGGAGCAGAAATGTTCAGCCTTTTTTTTGCTGAACTACAGCAGGTCATTCAAAAGGTTTTCCACAGAATCCTAGATTTCTGCAGGAACCTGATGGTCATGTGAGTGAGTAAAGGCCAAAATAAAACAACAACAAAAAAATAACTCAACTGGAAGAGGCTACACAAATAGAAGTATAAGAAGCAAGCCATTATAAACTCACACCAGCTTTAAAAATTATTTTAAGAGTATTTTTAAAATGTGAATTACAGTTGTCTTTTAACTGGATATTCTGTTCATGAAACTCTTTCCCAGAAGAATCTGGGTTTCAGTAGTATGTTTATGTATATTGATTTTTTCCCCACATGTATAGATATTTGAGATAATTTTGGATGTTAGTTTCTGTTACCAAAAGCAAACACTCCTGAGATGCTTTAACAGATTGATTGTGGCATACAATTTCATGACTAAAGACGAGATATCTGTTGCATGCAGCACTGTCCTCAGCTTAACAGAGATAACCCTTCTGTGTCAAGGGACATCCAACAAATGGGATTTACTTTCAGCCTGTACCTCTTGTTTTCAGCATGCTCTCTGATCCCACTAATAGATGTTCATGAACTGTTTGTAGATAAGGAAAAACCCTTTTACAATTGCTTATACACAAACTTCTAGATGACTGGGACATCTGAGTCCACTGGTGATCGAACCACAGGGAACCTTGAATATAAAGAAAAATTATATATTAATTTTGTATTTTAATATTAATGTATTAAAATAGGAGATGGAAGGAGTATTATGTATGTTTGCTGAGCTATTTATATGTAAAAAGTAAAGGTGAAATAGAATATAAATAAAATAAATTTCATTTTCTGGTTGGAAATATTAAAAAAAAAAAAAAGAATTATTATTTAAAATTATATGAGCATAAAGTTAGGATTCTATGGACTAATGATCCTTCTTAACTTTGCAAACTGATGAGGTACTATAAGGATGTTAGGATGTTTTCCACAAAATAGAAACAGAAAATAAGCAGGGAAAATGAAGTGACACAGTGAGGAGAAAGTTTTCAATATTTGATATTTCCGATTAGTTGCAGGCGTGGGACAAAAAGAGAGAAGCATATCACAGTTTTATGCTAAACCAAGCTGAAAATCTTTTATTTTACAAAAGCAATTGCAACATTTAGTCTGTGATCCGTCAAGCCTTTTTTTTCTCTGAAAAACATTTTTCTTTCCTCCAAGGTATCTGCATAGAATTTAGCAAGTGACACTCAAGCATTGTTTCCTTTTCTCAATTCTCTTCAACGGAAATGGGTTTGAACAAATTAAATTACAAGTTTACACTCCCACACAATTACTATTTGAGTACAGTTAGAATGCTGTCTTACATAGGAGATAAGTACAATAGCATTATGCTTGGTCAAACATTGGATAGAACAGATGAACAGCAAACTGTAATTTTCACTAGTGGTCATGAGATATGGTAGGCTAAAAAAGATTTGGCAGAAGTTTAGGGTTGGGGAAAACATCGAAAAGATGAAAGATCTTTGAACAGATGGTTGTCTAGCAAATATTGGGAAGAAGTTTGCCAAGGTGTTGGAAAAATCATTGAGTGGCGGAAAGGTTTGTAGAATGTAATAGAAAACAACAGAATAAACTATCCTGAACAGCAATTTTTTTTCTTCTAAAGCTACAAGCATGGTGATTGTCATTACATTTTGAGATAGTTAGAAACATTTCATTATTTTCCATAGACGAGACTGCCATTGGCTAAATGGAAAGTACATTTATACTTGAAATTTATAGAATTATTCCTACCTGGAATTTAATGGGACGTCTGATCTTCATGATCAGTGATTTGTGTCCAGAGGCCATCACTTTTCTGTATTTTTGCAAGTATGGATTAAAAATGTTCAAACCACAATGAATGACCCCAAACATTATGCCAGTATCTTCTGAATCACTGGATAGTAGCTTATAAATAGATAATCCAATTTTGCCTTAGGACAAAGAATGTTAGGGAGGAAAAAATAACTATAAGCATAGCTATGCTTATGTTGAATGGGAGCTTCTAGCATGACTATGTTTTTCTCACCATTGTTGCAACTTGACCTGAGTTTCTTTAGGGTGCCTTTCAGAAGTGGTGAGACTGCAATGGCACAGCCGTTGACTACAGCAGTGTTTCTCAACTTTGGCAATTGTAAGATAAATGCTTGCTGGGGTATTCTGGGAATTGAAGACTATCTATCTTAAAGTTTCTAAGGTTGAAAAACACCGCTGGGAATCCAGAATGCATATGAAATGCATATTATAAAAAGTGTGCAAGCCACATTTTTGGTCTTCAAGTTACTGTAAAGAAAAATAGAGGAATGTGAGTGGTGATTCTACATTATAGTTAATATCTGCTTTTTGCAGATGTGTGGCCAGCTCTTTGTGTTAGGATATAATCAACTTTCCTGATCTTGAAGATTGCAAGGGAAGGGAAGGGTGAGGTGAGGTGAAAACATGGATGTACATTGATGTTAGAACACCAGAAAATTCAGGCTGTTGGCTAGACAGAAAAATAAAAATTCTCAGTTCTATATTATTGCCAAGAATTCTACATGCAGTATTTACTTTTCCTTTGTATTGATGCACAGGATCATAAATGGTCAGGAATCTTAATTACAAAAGTGCCAGCATGCTAGGAATGACCAGGAATGACTTATCACCTTCTACGTTCAGTATTTTTGAATTTACAAATGTATATAAATATTCAAATTATAATGTCCAAAAAGGCATTGTGTACTGCTAAGAACATTCTTTGATTATTGCTTGTTCATCAAATCATTTTGTTTGTGCTGTTGTCTCCTGAACTCTGTAGTCCAGAGTCACAGACTTCCTTTTGGGGGGGATTAGCTGTTGGTTAGNCCTTCTACGTTCAGTATTTTTGAATTTACAAATGTATATAAATATTCAAATTATAATGTCCAAAAAGGCATTGTGTACTGCTAAGAACATTCTTTGATTATTGCTTGTTCATCAAATCATTTTGTTTGTGCTGTTGTCTCCTGAACTCTGTAGTCCAGAGTCACAGACTTCCTTTTGGGGGGGATTAGCTGTTGGTTAGTTAATAATAACAGAATAATAACAGAATAACAGAATTGGAAGGGACCTTAGAGGTCTTCTACTCAAACACCCTGATCAAGCAGGAAAGCCTATAACCTTTCAGACAAATGAATCTCTTCTTAAAAACCTCTAGTATTGGAACACCCACAACTTCTGGAGGCAAGTCGTTCCACTGATTGTTAAGCAATGAGTTGGCAATGAGATTTTAAGGGTCTGAATTACATGCACACATACCAAATTAATACCCCTGGAAAGGATTTTCCATAGTTTTCTCTATCAGCATAACCCTTCATACAGCTTCACACAAAGTAGAACAAAGCATTAAAATTGTCTAAGCAAGGGAAGTGTGATTTTTGTAGTATATTAGGAAAAAGATAAGTTAACAAACTAAACAGTAGAGCATTGGTGCAAAGGGCTCCTTTTTGGTTGAAGCCAGAGATCAAACAGATATATTAGAAGAATGTACTAGTCCTAATGGCTTTTTCTGAAGACCTTCCAAGAAATTTTTTTCCCATTCTGTGAGGTCTGCAGATAATATTCTGTATTTTGTATAATTAAAATGTTTCAATTTTCCTGATGGTTTTGTTAATGCTAAGTGTTATAATGATTTTAGCAGACTGGGCAAGATCAGAAAAACAAGCTGGGGATCATGCAATAAAATATTTATTTTACTATTCTTTTCTAAGTTGTTTGGGCTCAGAAATTAAACAGATAGGCCTAGTTAGTACTTGGATATGAAGTTACCTGAGAATTCTAGGTCTGTAGGTGATACTGGGAGATTGAAAACCATTGTGAAAGAAGGCAGGTACCAAGAAAAATGATTAGATATAGCAATGACATTGCCATGAGCAGAACTTGGTTTAAAGGAGATTTTAGTCATCTTTATCAACAGTTTTAAGTTCATGTTACAATCCTGCATAAATAAAAAATAGCAAACTGACCAAATTAAAGAAAACGGTGATTTACATTTCAGACTGGATCTGGCTCTGAGAATGCATCTTGCCTACCAATTTCCTAAGCTATTGATTAAGAGTGATACAGCTGTTATCCTTTATTTTACTGCAAGACAGTCTTGTCCTTAGCTAAATAAAAAACATAAAAAATAATAAAAAGACTTCCACTTAATTCAGTTTGATGGTGAATTAATCTCTCGTCCTCTCTGTCTCTATTACATAAAGATGCTTATTTTGCTTCCTTCAGAACATAAAAATTCCATATTTATTTATTACAGTTATTAGTATGCTGCCTACTTGAACAATCCTAGGGGCTTAGAACTATACATTGAGAACAAAATATGAAAAACACATTTTTAAAAATTGGCTGCTGTCTTCCATAAAATTCACTTCCCCAGAAGACTTGTGGAAGAGGAAGGTCTTCACTTGCTTCGTAAATACTGAAACCCAATAAGTTTAATCTCAGAGAGAGAGAGAGAGAGAGAGAGAGAGAGAGAGAGAGAGAGAGAAATATTTCTAAAAGGAAGGGCATATTACTGAGACTTAAAACGCCTGGGATGATTCCCTCCCCTACTGATACATTCAACACATCATGCATCTATGCCATTTTGGATCCTGAATACAAATGGTTTGAGGAGAGGTAAGGATCTAATTTATAGGGAGCTGACCTCATTCCACAGATGTCAACTTCTTCAGATGTCAGTCTTGAAAGAATTCCTCATAAATTCACCACTTTTATCTGATGAAATTCTGCCTGCTAGCATCCAGACAAGAGTGAATATAATGTGTTAATGTTTTAAATAGTATTTTTATTGAATGATTGTAAGGTATCTGGAGTTGCCTTTAGTGAAATGGGCAGCATATAAATTGATAAATAAATGTAAGTGATTTTGTTCTTAGAGTGGTTGGCAAATGCTCACAAAGATACAAATAAGATCTTCTGGTATCTCAGAGCTCAAAGGGACCAGCAACTGCCTAAATAAAGCTACTTGTCAACACAAAGCACAAAGAAGCACAGTTTTGCTGTTACTGCCACATTGTAGGACTGAACTTGGGTTTGACCTTGTGTCTAGTCACTGACACTCTTTCCCTTTCACTGTTCTTAGGCACTTCATCTTCCCAAGCTTCTCAATAAACCAGGGAGTTTCATCCTGAAAGGAGATATGTATGTATGTGATGATGGGTGTCATACAGTCATACAGTCATAAAAACAAAAGAATTAAAACCTGATAAAAAAAGAAATTAAATACAAATCTCAGCCAAGAAATTTTGTAATCCGTTGGTGTGAGCATAACCAGGAAACGGGGGCCTTCCCGCAGGGTTTTTTCCTCAAAACAAACTATATATTTCCCTATCTATCTATAGAAAGGAGCTCCCTTTTTACAGCCCTGTAATCCCTTAATTTGGGATAGAGTTAGAATAACTGAATGGAGCTGAGCGTTTACTGACCGGATACACTTCCTGATGCCATATGGGGTTTGCAACAGATATTTTTTCTTTGCACCCTGAGAGAAAAACATCTGTTGCTACCTAGGATTGAACTCTCAACTTTCCAAGTGGGAGAAGAATGTCTTTACCATTAGGTCCCCATGCTGCTCAAGAAAATCAATGTACATAAATAGGTTTTGTGTGTGTGTGCATGCGCACACACACACACACACACACACACACATGTATGTGTGTAGACTGATTTTCTTTGAATCAAAACCAGATACATATCCTAGTAGCCAGATATCTTCTTTTCCAATGTTGTTTTCAGTTGATTTGAGAGACGCTGATATCTAGTTTCATATACACATAAGATGAAACTATCTAGTATTTAACTAGTTGTTCATTATCAGTGTGCATCTTGGTAGATTATGTGTGTATATATCTTACTTTAGAAGCAGAAATGTATAACAAATGAAATTGGAATCTTTTCTCTGCAAGCCCTATTAATATGGAAGATGAAGATGTCTGTGTGTTCTGCCCCCCCCCCCTAGGTGTATGGGCAGCTTCAAACTTTGCTTTTCAGTTTTGTTGAACAGCCATAATAGTTTATTATTACTATTTACTGCTTTAATTTATTGCATTTTGGAATTGTTTACTGCCTCTCAAAGATAGTCTATAACTAATATAAATAAATAAATGAAAAAGTACATAAAATAGAACTTTATTTTGACTCATCCAGTTGTGCAAGATTGAAATTCATGAATTGAAATACGCATAATAGCATATAATAATTAAAAACATTAACTAGCACAATTATCTTTAAAAATAATCTCATTTTGAGCCTTATAATAAAAAGATATAAATATATAGATGTAGGACAGAAGAGGCTGAGCTGGAAGGCACGGTTGAATGTGTCATCAGTTTGGAGTAATTGCATTGGCTCAAAAGTCCTAAGTCCAGCTCTATATGAATTCCATGCCCTTTATCTAGTGCTAATTTAGCTTTGACCATTAATTGACTATATTCTTGTATTAGAGACAGCAATAATAAACTCTTCTGTATTTTGAACTCAGTAAATGCTCCTGGTTATTTGTGCCTGACATTACCAAGTATTCCTTGAAGAATCACTAGAATGTTTTGTATATTTAATTCAGGTTTGGAATTGCCAGACACATGATGAATTTCCCACCTTTGAGAGCATCCTTAAATAGTCTCATTGCAGGAATTGAAACTAATGTGCCATCATTCTTACAACCCTTGCCAAATGGCATATTTGAAATTCTGGGACTTGAAGTCCACAAGTCTTAAAGTTGCCAAGGTTGAGGACCCCTGGTTTAGTTTACATGCCAGCAGGATATTAAGCCTGAGCTCCTAGTAAATTTACCAGGAGAATATCTGTAATTTTAAAATGCCCTTTTTGAATCAAAAGTTCAAAAACAATGTTTACTTTACCAGAGCTGTGCCCTCAGAAATGGATGAAATCAATGAACTGTACCTTGGACTCATGGAGATTCATTGATTTCAGCTGAAACTCTGTAATCTCAGCATGCCAGTAAAAATGCATTTTATCTAATTTGTTGGTCAGCTGTACATAATAGAAAAATTGCTCTGTGCTTGTATTATCTGTAATACATAAATAATATAGGTCAGGGGTGTCAAACTCGCAATGTATTGTGACTTTTTTTCCATTGCCGGCAATGGGGTGGGCACAGTTTTGGCATGACGCATCCGGTCCGTGGACCGGCAGTTTGACACCCCTGATATCGGTGAAGGTTTTTAAAACCAAAAGGTAGAGATATCGTCTTTATTCCTACATAAAATAACAATCTTGCAAACTTAAAACACAAAATAAGATTTTGTTAAATATTCCTATTTAACAGGCTTCATTTTATAAATTTGGAACAACTTTCCAATATTGAGATAATTATGATTGTATCATAATTTTCTGTATTTGTAGTCCTTTTCTTTCTTTGTCTCTAAAAAATTTGATAGCTTCAATAAGCTTTTGCCTAATATATACAAAAGGATGTAATAAAAAGATCACATTTTGGTGAATAGAAAGGAGTTTGAAAGCCATTTGCTTTGTAAGTGCCTTTTCCTACACTTTTTCAGCATGTTTGGTGTCTCTATTTAAATTGGTCTTCTTTGTATGGATTTTTTAAACACAGCCTCTTAGGAATTACTTCAATTGGACTATGTGTCATTAAGATAATGCCAGCTCAAAGAGGGAGACAGTGCTTCAATCCTGTTTTGAATGCTTTGTGTTGTCGGGGTCACTATAAAAGTTAATGGTTTATATCTTTCATAGTATGCAAAACCTTTGGAAAACATTCGTTGTACTATCCCAAAATTGGGCTTGCAGCTTTTCAAATGTTTCACTGAGAAAATGTTTCATTGTCCTTTATGCTTTGTTGTCAGGGTACCTTCCAATTTCTCCTGGTGATATTTTGAGCTGACTTAGGAGCTGCATCTATTCTTTCTATCATTCTGAATCCTTCCTAGTTTCCACAGTCTGAAAAAAGTCCACTGGGAGGGATTCTGCCTTTCCGTGGCATTTAACTTAAGAGCACTGAATTTCACTAAATGCTTTTTCTTCTTTGAAATAAATATTGAAAACATTTCTCTTCCATCAAATTGATTTAAGAACTGTTGGAAAAAATACACAGAAGAAATAACTCTCTGTGATATTAGTTTCAGCTTGATCTCATTTTCAGAACAGAATACAGGTCTTTTAAAAAAAACATAAAGCAGTGTGACTTTGGCATATTCTAAGTATAGTAAATCTGATTGCAATAATAACTGAAAGTATAGAATCAATGAGCTAATCGGTGATAAAGATGTTTGTGTGAAATAATTGAATATAGACTTAAGAAGAAAAGATGCTTCCCCTTGGAATCTCAATTCTAACCCTAAACCTAGACCAGTGATGGCGAACCTTTTAGAGACCGAGTGCCCAAAAACTGGCCCCGCCCCCGCTCCACCCCTGCCCCTGCCCCACCCCCACACTGTCCCCCACCCTGTCTGCCCGCAGGGCCACTCACCGCCTCCAGGGCCTGCCACAGATCGCCCAGGCAGCCCAGCAGCGCCATGTCAGCCACGCCCTCTTCCCACGCCCCGCAGCATCAACTGTGCGCAATGGGGCACAGGCAGCCCAGCAGCGCCATGGCAGCCACGCCCTCTTCCCATGCCCCGCAGCATCAACTGTGCGCGATGGGGCGTGAGTGCAGAGTCTTGTTTACACTGCCTGGCTGCCATGTCTTGGCTGCACTGCTCCGTGTGGGCCACTCTCAGGGGTGACTCCTCAGGGGGGCTGCTGGTGAGGAGGGGGTCGTGGGGGGAGGCGAGGCTGGGGCAATGGCACGTATGCCCACAGAGGGCTCCGAGTGCCGCCTCTGGCACGCGTGCCATAGGTTCGCCACCACTGACCTAGACTATAGTTTGAGTTTCCAGAAAATCACTAAAGTAAGCATCTGCACTAATACAGTAGGAATATTTGTTTATGTGCACAGTGTTACTTTTGGATGGGCAAGTTCCCCTCAAGGTTGTTGAGAGTGTGGTCGCGCAGCAATTCCCCCGGCACCTGGAGGAAACAGTCTATCTAGACCCGCTCCAGTCGGGCTTCAGGCCGGGATACAGCACGGAAACGGCATTGGTCACACTGGTAAATGATCTCTGGAGGGCCCGGGACAGGGGTCATTCCTCTGTCCTAGTTCTTTTGGACCTCTCAGCGGCTTTTGATACTGTGGACCACGGTATCA